>NW_004949151.1:2444379-2459355 GCF_000317375.1 Microtus ochrogaster | reverse complement strand
CTGTCTTGCCTTCTTTCTTTCTTCCTTCCTTTTGTTCTTTCTTTCTCTCTCTTTCTGGCAACTTCCTGCTTTTCTTTCAGAACTTAGGATCTCTTTTTTTTTTTTTTTTTTTGGTTTTTCGAGACAGGGTTTCTCTGTGGTTTTGGAGCCTGTCCTGGAACTAGCTCTCTCACACACACACACACACACACACACACACACACACATGTGCACACACACACACAAAACCAAACCAAGAAACCCCCAAACCAAAAAACCCCCATTACCCTCTTTACTCTGCATTCTCCAGGAGTTTCCAGTTTGTCATATGTCTTGATTAGGGTGTTTTTTTTTTTTTTTTTTTAAATCTTTATCAACCTGACACAAGCCATGGTCATTTGGGAAGAAAGGACTTTGGTTGAAAAAATACATCTTTTAGATTGTCCTCTAGGGAAATCTGTAGGGCACGTTTTTGATTGACTGCTGTGGGAGGGTCCGACCCGCTGTTGGCAGTGCTGCCCTGATCCAGTTGATCACTGGGATTGAAAAGAAGGCAGGATGGTTAAGCTGGGAGGAAGAAGCCAGTAAAGCAGCATTCCTCCATGGTTCCTGCTTTACTTCTTCTCTCAGAGTTCCTGCCTCGAGTCTCTCCTGAATTCCCTTGATGATAGACTACAGCAGTCAGCTGGAATAAATCCCTTCCTCCCCAGCTTGCTTTTGGTCATGGTCTATCATAACAGTAGAAAACAAATTGGGACATCACATCATTAGCAGAAAAGGAAGTACAAGGTGCAAGACTTTAGACTCAACAAGATAGGATAGATACGGAGTATTTTCTCTAAATTTGTCAAATGAAAATGGGCTAGACATTGTGGATGTATTTATTGCCTGTATATTGTATATAGTTATTGTATTAATTGCATATAGTTTTTCTTATATTAGTATTTTAGACAAAACGGTGAAATGTAGTGGTATTTTATTTTAATAAATAAGGCTTGCCTTCATCTTTGGAGGCACAAAGCAACTATCATTGTTAGATTTCTGATATTTATGATTTCCCAGCAAGAATCTGCTGTATCTTCCTGGTTGTACAGTATCCGTCTTATCCTATCTTTTCCCCTCATGCTAGTGTGTGTGTGCACGCACATACACATACTCACGCATGTATTTTTCTCATGACGGGTTAACCTTTCGGCAGTTCTTCTCTGTGTTATTATCAAAGCCAGTTTAAGCATTGGTATGTGTCATGTCTATTTAGTAAGAGATCATCTTTGTAGAAAATTTTATTGAAATATTAAATTCTTTTTCTAATTCTGGTAGCAGCATTTCTAGTTTTCCCTCTTCTGAAAGTGTCTGTCTGTCCAGTGCTCTCAAAGGATAGTTTGGCTGGATATAGAATTTATGTTCATTACTTCTTGAAAACTCAGGCCCCCTGCAAGATCAGTGTATGTTCAGCCCCTGAGCCACCTGTAGCCCTTCTGAGTCTGTTCTACTTCTTTACTGATAGTTTTCCCTCCTCCTTATTGCAACAGACTGTCTGTATTTGATTGTTGAAGCCATGTTGTGGTGGCTGTTTAACAGTATTTTAGATTTTCTCCAGGACTCGTATCTGCTGATTGATTGGCTTTCCCCTTCTGGTGCTGGCCCTCCTGGTTCTTCTGATGGTCGATTTTCAGTTGTATCCTGGTCACACTGCCTATCTTAATAACCAGGGAGCTGTGCAAATTTTGAGTTATAGCAGGCAATAGCTTAGTTTATTTTACTTCACAGATCCTGATTTGTGGGCGGTGTCTCCAGTGGTGGTTCAATTTTGCGGGAGCCTTTGAGAAAATACTTTAGTTTGATTGATCAGCTGTCCCTGGGGCTCTGGTCTCATTGCTTCCTCCTGGACTGGGTGTGAGGACTAAGGGAATTTCCCTAGACTGGATGAATCTGTTTCTCAGTAGGGAAAGATGGCATCATGCCTTTTGGGACTCAGGGACTTCACTTGCCTGGACTAGCCTTGGGGGAGCTTGTGAGTCATTGCTGAGATGATACGGGATCTCTGGTAGCATCTCGTTCTTTTCCTCATATTTTTGAGCAAAGTAAACGCGCTTCAGTTAGGCCCATGGCACCAAGGAGGTTTCCTAGTTCAAGCTATATATTGTGGCTCCACCAGCTCCTTAGGTCTGCCTGGTCATTGTAGGCACCTTGAACTTGAGTTGCTCAGGATTTGTGGGGTTCCATATCTATTCCTCTTTGGACAGTGTAGAACTTGGTCTGATGTTGCCAGGGGAGCTTGAGATCGAGATGGGCTAGAAGTAAACCTGCTTTGGATTTCCTCCTGCTGTTGGGGTGGGAAATAGTAGAGCTGGGCAGGCTTGCTGTGCTTGCTGCGCTGCGCTGCGCTGTGCTTGCTGTGCTGTGCTTTGCTGTACTGTACTGTGCTTTGCTGTGCTTGCTGTGCTGTGCTGTGCTTTCTTTGCTGTGCTGTGCTTTGCTGTGCTTGCTACGCTATATCGCACTGTGCTGTGCTGTGCTTGCTATGCTGCGCTGTGCTGCACTGCACTGCGGCTGCCGCTCTGGACCACACCTTTGTGTTCTGTTCGCCGTTCAGAACTCCTTTGTTGCCTCACATTTCCCACAATTTATTGGGCTTGGGGAGGGGGAGGAGGGGGTTGCAGAAAAAGAAAGTCTGTGCATCTTGCCCCTCCTTATTCAGTCCTAGATGTTGGGGGCGGGGAGAGAGAGAGAGAAAGAGAGAGAGGGAGGGAGGGAGGGAGAGAGAGACTCTGCCTGCCTGCTGCCTGTCTCTATGTGTGGGTCCTTATAAGGCCAGAGGAATTCAGAGTGTGCTGCTCTGTGTCACTTTTCTTCTATTCTTTCAAGGCAGGGAACTGCATGTGGCTCAGCTGTATGGAAAGCAGAGATCCTCCCGCTATCACTGCGGCTCTTGAATCTGGTGCTACAGGCATTTGTAGTGATACTCAGCTTGTTATGTGGGCCTGGGCTCAGTTTCCTATGATTACAGAACAAGCATTCTTAACTGTAGAGCTTTCTCCAGACCCATTAAATGCTGGAGCTTATAAAATTCCTCTCCCAACCCTCAACTCAATTATAATCAACCCCTAACCCGAGGACAAACTTTGCTGGGAGAGGGGACGTTGTCCTCTAGAATTACTTCCAGCTGTCATGGGGGTGATGTTCTTTCTAGGGGATCCTGTGAAAATAAAATGATGGTTAAATTTCAAGATTAATGTCTGATAAGATTGCAAATAGTCTCTGAGTATTCTGTGGAGGTCTGGCCAGAATGTTGTAAAGAGGTGCACCATTTCAGCTAACCAAGTCAGAATCGTCTTGTGCAGCTGGTACCCAAAACAGTTCTTGTAGTAGCGCTATTAGTATCATGACGTCATATTAACTGGGTGAAGTTGTTATTATGGGGCCCCATCTTTTTCCTGGAAACTTCAAAGATTACTGCAGGAAAATTCATCGCTCATTGTGGAAACCTTAAGCATTATTTATATAGACATATACAGACATATATATTCAATGAAAGCTATGATAAAGATAAAAATAGATATGAAGAAAAGTAAAGTTGTTTTCTAAATTCTTTTTCAGAGGCTTAGTATTAATTAGAAATGTTTGACTGATGGCTCAGGCTTATTACTAGTTAGCTCTTACATTTAAATTTTCCCATTTTTATTCATCTAAGTATTGCCACATGGCCATGGTGTTACCAGTTCCTTGGGTGACTGGGTGGTATCTCTCAGACTCTGCCCTTTTTCTACTGTATTTCCCTCCTGGCTCTATTCTTTCTTGCCATAGGCCAAAGAAGCTTTATTGCAACCAATGAGAGAAACACATGTTCACAGCATACAGAAAGACTTCCCACAGCTGAAGCTGGATTCCCCTCTGTGTGCTGTGAATGTTTTATTATGAAGATGCTGTTTTGGCTTTTGGCAGGGCAAAATAGAGCTATTCAGGGAAAACTAAACTGAATTCTGGGAGAAAGAAGGCAGAATCAGGAGATGCCATGTAGCTACCAAAGGAGACAGATGCTGGGACCCTACTGGCAGGCCACAGCCTCCTGGTGGCACACAGATTAATAGAAATGGGTTAATTTAAGATGTAAGAGCTAGCTAGAAGTATGTCTGAGTCATTGGCCGAACAGTGTTCTAATTATTATAGTTTCTGTGGGGTTATCTGGGTCTGGGTGGCGGGGAAACAAATGAGCAGTCCCCATTTACACACAGCCACCCTTTGACCTAATTTCTTGTGTCAAAGGGTCCCTTTGACAGTCAGCACAGGGAGTGGGCACCCAACCCCTCCTTCCCATACCACCTGGTTCTGTCCAGCAAAGCTGTCAGTTCCCAAGCCTCTGGCAGATTGAGGACTGTGAATGGCTGCCACACTACAGAGGAAAGAAGCATCTTTTCCACACGTTGAGGGCGAAACTTGGAGACTGAAATATGAGGAGCTGGGACTTGAGGTGTGGGTTTGATGGCTGGCATTACTGTGTGATTAGTTTTGCTTTTCATGGGAGCCCCCCTCATTTCTGACAAGAAGATTGAGGAAAGCTGGTAGATTCTAAGAACTCTCTTCCTCCCTCTCGGCCCCTTCCCTCCCTCGCTCCCTCCCTCTGTCCCTTTCCCCTTCTCTCCCTCCCTTCTTCCCTCCTTCCCTACTCCTCTCTTTTCCTTTTGAGATAGGGTCTAACTGTGTAGCCCAGGCTGGCCTGGAACTTCCTGCTTAGACCAGGCTGAACACACAGAGCTCTGCCTGCCTCTGTTCCAAGTGCTGGGATTTCAGGTGTGTGTGCTGCCACCCCTGGCTGGAGAAGTTTTTAAAAATTTTTTTGAATAAACTACCCAGTATAGTAGTTTATCATAATTTAGAATTGTGAATTGATAATCAAAGAAAGTCATAGAAAAGAAAAATAGTATGATTGATTTTATTAGGTAATAAAAGTGTGATGATTAAACTGGTTGAGAATGTGTTTCATAAAGAAATGGTAATTCAAGAATCAGATACTTTCTAAAGTCAAATTTTGGACAGAAAAATAGTTGGAATAGTTACAAGATACGGAATTTATACTGGAATGTTTTGGCGTGGATGATTTGTAATGCACTGTCTATATTTGTGGGTTTGATATAAAATAACTTCAAGTGCTTTCCCTCTAATGCTCTCTCATTTGGGTCATAACTTTGAATTCTGTGTGTTTTTAGGTAATGAAGTTGTTTTCTTTATTGTAAAGATGCTGACAGCTGTCTGTCATCTTCACACTTACAAACGCATCTCATTACAGTGGGGTTGGTGCTGTGCCAACAGCTGAGCTAGATGGGAGCCCCCCTCACAGTGCAGGAGGTGGGAGGACTTTAATGCTAGTTACTGATTTACCACGCTCACATCCTAAAAATAGTATTTTATTATTTTTATTTTTATTATTTTCCTTCTTTTGATTTTTTTATTCATGTTTATTTATTTAAGATTTCCTTTTTCTCCCCTCCTCCCGTCCCCTTTTCCCCATCCCATCCCCCAGTCACTCAGAAAGGGTAAGGCTTCCCATTGGGGAAGTCAGCAAAGCCTGGCGCATTCAGTTGAGGAGTCCCTCCCCCTGCATCAAGGTTGAGCACCCCACCACATGGAATGGGCTCCAAAATGCCATCTTGTGCACCAAGGTAGATCCTGGTCCCACTGCTAGGGGACACACAAATAAATCAGGCTACACAACTGTCTTCCACATGCCGAGGGCCTAGTTTGCTCCCATGCAGGCTCCCGGCTTTCACTCGTTCAGGCCAGCTGTCTCTATGGTTTGCCCCGTTATGATCTGGATCCTCCTTACTCATATAATCCTCCTTCCCCTGCTTGACTGGACTCCTGGAGCTCAGCCCGGTGCTTGGCTGTGGATCTCTGCATCTGCTTCCATCAGTTACTGGATGAAGTTTCTTTTGGTCCAATTGGTGTAGGTGGTGTCTGTGTCCTTGTTTGTTTTTTGAGACAGGGTTTCTCTGTATAACAGCCCTGGCTGTCCTGGAACTAGCTTTGTAGACCAGGCTGGCCTCGAACTCACAGAGACCCTCCTGCCTCTTGAGTGCTGAGGTTAAAGGCGTGCGCCACCACCGCCTTTAATTATTATTATTTTTAAGGCATCATGAGCTGTTTCAAGGCAACATCTGCCCGATGGTGCTTCCCCTGTCTGCTGTCTCTGCCACTCTGTTTGTGTGCCCCCTTCACAGCTTACATCTTCCTTTGTTCTCCTGTGAAATGTTGTTTGCATTTCATTCCAACTTCCTTTCTGCAGGTAACTGACAGTTAAACTCTCTGGCCATGACTTCATCCGCAGCTTCTTGCAGAATTGCTGTCCATTCTGCTCTTATGAAACAGCTAGCATGTAGTTCTTTTTTCTATACCTTAAATTGGTTTCCTGTCTTTACTTCCTACTTTTTTTTTCTTCCCTTGTCATTCTCTTATCATTGCCTGACAGGATAATTTAGTAATCCTTGATTTGTTTTTGTTTTATTTTACTTCCTTACAAGTTGTTTTGGAAACTCCATCTTTACCCTCAAGTTGACAATGAAGAAATTAAGATTGAAAAGGACATCGTGTACTCGGAGGTGTATGGCCGGGTGCTGGTGATACGGGGGAGGGGCCATAGGCTAATCCAGAACCTACCCTCAGTCACTGTGCTGTGTTCTAGGCCAAGCTGCTTTGTGATGCGGTCTTTCCTAAAGGCAAGTAGCCTTGTATAAAACTTACGTGAGCCGGGCGGTGGTGGCGCACGCCTTTAATCCCAGCACTTGGGAGGTAGAGGCAGGCAGATCTCTGTGAGTTCAAGACCAGCCTGGTCTACAAGAGCTAGTTCCAGGACAGGCTCCAAAACCACAGAGAAACCATGTCTCGAACCCCCCCCCCCCCAAAAAAAAAAAAAAGTATGTGAGATCCAGAGTTTAGACTCATGGTACAAATTGTCATGCTAGCGTGTCTTCTCTGCAAACACTGTACGAGACACCTTTTCCTGACACGAAAAGCCCCTCAAGTTGCCATCCCAGCTTCCTTAAATTGAACTCTAGATCTACACCCTCTTAAAGAATGCACTAAAAGCTGCAATCAGATGCCTCTCCTTTGTGTTTTGTGAGCTTGTAAAGAACTGGTGTGACACTTGTTCTGACTTCTGCAGATTGTGAACAGCTCCCAGTTAGAGGAGAGAGCAGCTTAGTCTGAAGCCATGTTGGGCCTGAGGTGATGGTGCACGGTGAGTGTGCTTGTGCAAACCCAAACCCACGTGCACTGTGTCATTGCTCCTAAGAGGTCGGTAGTGTTTGCAGGCTGTGCATGACTTAGGCCCTGGTCTTTAAGGACTTGGCTCTTTGAGGAAGAAGCTCAGGGTTTTGGTTTTCTCTACATTAATCTCCAGCGTGTTCTTGGGGCCATCTTGCATAACAGATGCTGACTTTTATTTGTATTTACTTATTTAAAAAAGTTTGAAAATTATTATCTTATGTGTATGGGTATTTTGCCTGCATATATGTATGTGCATTGTTTATGTTTCTGAAGTCTTTCATGGTCAGGAGAGGGTGCTTGATAACCGTGGAACAGAGTTAGAGATGGTTGTGAGCAGCCACGTGGGTGCTGGGAATTCTTCCTTTGGAAGAACAACAGCTCTCTTAACCACTGACCCATCTCTCTAGTCCCCCTGTCAGAGTGACAACAACCAGTACCTACTCTATGTTCAGAGTCTTATTCTATACCTGTAGACAGAAGAAGTGGCCAAATTGAATAGGGTAGTTGCTGACCTTGCAGATTTACATTAGAGAGGCAGTTGGTCTGTTCAGGGGCACTGCATTCTGTCACCTCCTTTTGCTTCTTGGTTTATTGTCTGTGTCTACTCTTTGATGTGGTCCTTAGTTGGCTCTGGATTCATCTTCATGACCAGTGTTCTGTAAAGTTCAGTAGCTTCTTGGAGTCTGCGGTATCTTTTGTTGGTTTCAACATTTTCTAACTGTAGACCTACGTCCTACGTCAGGTCTGGCTGAGAAGTGCTGGGCCCAGGCCTGGGGAAATCCTTCTTTCCCTCCCTCCCTCCCTCCCGCCCTCTCTCCCTTTTCTTCCTGTTTTGTCAAGGTAGATTTGTGTTGGAATTACTGGCCATTCCTTCAGTAACACTATAGCAGGTATGATGTCACCGTGTAATGGAGTTCCTGCTCCCTAGAGAATTTGGTCTAAATGAGTCACATAGCAATAAAGTAACTTGAAGTCAGTCTCAGCTGCGGGGGGTGGTGGGGGGTGTGCAGTCTGTCTGTGAGCCTGGCCACACTCCATCCTGCAGCTGTGCCTCCTGTTGGTCAGGTGGTAGCTGTCAGTACACACTCTCCTCCCTTCTCCCTCCCTTCCCGCACCCTTGTCGTTTCTTCTGATGCTCAGTATCTAGAAATAAAGAATATAACGTATAAAGAGAGGATATAAAAGATTGCTGGCTAGGATTTGGGGGCTCTAGGCTCACTCTCTACAATATTTCAATTTCCATAGCCTTCTTCATGCTTGGATTGTTTTTTTCTGGCATCTTATCTATTTGATATACTCTTCCTCTCCCAACACCATTCATTTTCAGGATTGCCATCACCCTTTAGTGGGCTTCAGGTGCCACCGGCTGTGCTGGCTGCTGTCTGTGAGCTTATGCTGACCTGGCCCTGGAGGAGGCCCTCACCGACCTCACTGTCACCAGCCTTCTTCCTTCCTTCTTCCTGCTGGCTTTGGCCTCAGCGTAAGCCTTGGAAAATGCTCCCTTCTTTTTGCTGTTCTACTTACCCCTTATTTGAAATATTCACACACACTTTATATACTGGCCATGTAATAAAAGGGTCTCGTGGCTGAATGTGGGCTGAACGGTGTTCATTTATGCTCAGGTAGATGAAAATATGGGGTTAAGAATTGTAACTGGTCCCAGAGTCTGTCCCTGACTTTCCCATTTGGCATAGTGTTCCTTGCCTGTGCCCTCCTGTCCTCCTTTGTAAAATGAAGTGGGAACTTACCTGTTTGTGTATGGTGAGCACCAGATGAACAAACCCTTGCAGCCCACTGACTTGAGTGGCCCAGAGGGAATGCAAAAGAAATATGAGGTGGTTATTATACTCCAGCCCTTTGGGAATGCTGTGTGAAATTTCTAGCTAATTGTGTTAAAATTTCTTCGTTGTGATGGTTCATCCTAATTATCAATTTGACGGGACTGAGAAGTGCTCAGGAGATTAGGAGCGTGCTCAGGGAATGTGTCTGGGAGACGACTGTTTTCAGAGGGACTTGAGCAAGGGAAGAGGCCTCGTTTGAAAGTGGGCTGTACAGCCCCATAGGTGCCCTGTAGGTCAAAGGAGGACATCCAGCAACCACCGGGATGTGGGGCATGAACTGATTTCTCCCTTGTGGAGTTGTAGTCATTTTCAGTTTCTAAAAGGTAAATCTGGGTTGAGCGTGGTGGCACACACCTTTCATCCAGCACCCAAGAGCAGAGGCAGGAGGATTTCTGTGAGTTCAAGGGTGGTAGGCTGTATATAGCGATTTCTGGGACAGCCAGGACTACACAGAGTGACCCTGTCCCAACCCCCCAACCTTCCAAAAAAGGTCAGTCTGTAAATGGCGAAGCTTTTGTCTTTCCCCAGACCTCTTCCCCTCTGATGCACAAGCAAGGATTTGGAGTGATCGAATGCCTTTCTCCTCTTCATAAGAATGCTGGCTTTGATTTCTCCCATGATGAATTTCACTACATTATGCTGCCTTTAAGATCAAATTCCCACCCCAAATCTTTTACATTAGGCCTGGACTTGAAAACCTGAACGCTGCCAGGCATTTGTGAGACCCTTGTATGAGAAGTATGATAGGGAACCAGACCATCTGAGAGAGTCAAGTGGAAATTTTAATGAAAGTAAGAAAATACGTAATTCTGTAGGACCACCATTTTTTGAAGCCCGATTTAGTTATTACCCCAGAATTGCCAAGTAAAGCTAATTTTCATCAAACAGTTGTGCCATGATAAATGCTTGGGGTCTGTCATAAGCCATCCTTGTTTATGTTGTGAAATTAAAACTGGAGGCTGGGATTGAATTGGCCCCATGCATTCGCCTCCAATGTCTGATCATGGCTCTTTACCCTCAAACACATACTGTTTTTTCAGGCATACATGCAAACACTTGAGTGCAAGGCCTGAGCTGCCTGTCTTTGGGGTGTGCTCTTTGTGGGACGTGTATTCTTCACACAGGAGAGCCTGCTCCTGCTGCTCTGTTCCTCCAGAGTTTATGCCAAAACCACAAACAGTTCTGACATGCCTGAGAAGAAGCAGGCCTGAATCCTGGTTAGAGTTCCCCTAGAATGGGTGTGTGACATTGAGTTGGTCACCCGGTGATGCCTTTGTTCCTTGGACAGTCAAGTACAGATGTGGCAGGTGTTTTCAGATTGGGCAAACATCTGACCTCATCAGGGCCCTCTGGGAGGTGGCTCCTTGTGGAGCAAGTTTCTCAGCCCCCTCCACCTGAGCAGCCTTTCTGATCTCTGTCACTTCTCTCGGGCTGTGTGATTTTGAGCAAGTTGACGAAGCTGTGTCTTCTCTCTCTGTTGTGTGTGCGTAGTTGCACACGCTACGCTGCGCGACCTGTGTTAGCTGAGTTGATAAATGCAGGGTGCCCAGGGGAGCTCCGCCCATTGTTAGGGCCTGTGGAGAGGGTAGTGGGCTTCCCTCTGAAAACTGAAGGAAGACCTTGCAGATGTGACTCGGTTATGGACCCTGAGAAGGGGGAGATGGTTCTGAATTGTTCCTGGGCTGAATATAGTTCTGGTGGGTCCGAAAAAGTCACAGAACATGTGATGACAGAAGCCAGAAGGAGGCAGTCGGTGGCTGTGGTCCGTGAGCTAAGGAATGTGGGTATTCTCTAGAAGCTGGGACCCCAGACCCTTCGGAGGGAAGAAAGCTCTATTGTGCTCTGATGTTGGCCCTCTCACAGCCATTGAGATAGCTCATTGCTTCTCCAGTTGTCAGAGCACCGATTCGTGACCTCCATGAACTGAATGATGATAGAGCCACTGCACTTGCTGTGATAGCAGTGATAGGAAACACACTTTACCTGCCTTCTCTTTGTGTGTGTGTGCGTGTGTGCTTACTCTTAGTGAGATTTTATTCAACAGAAGGACCTGTGCTCTGATAGCTGCAAAGCCAGTGGGTCTAGACGTTGCCAACATGCTTTTCCCTTGCAGTAGTTGGTTGTGGTGGGGGCTCTGTACTCTGCATTCAGTGATCCTTACTTCTGTGGGATGTGTGCAGTGCATCTGGATTGCCCTGGCTTAGGGAGGACTGACTGGTGCTGCTGAGCGTGGACCTTACGGTGGGATATCCAAAGAGTTTTTATAGTGAGAAGATTATTTTGTAGTTGATTGCTAAGTGGTGTATTAGGTTTCAAAGCTTCAGGTATATGTATTTGTTTTGGGACTTGTGTTCACTCTCAGGTTCAGCCTGATGTATCTTTACCCTATCAGTGTGTCGTTTCTAATCATTCCAGGTTTGATTTAGTCTGTGAATAAGAAATTAGTTCATAGATCACCCACATGGCTCAGACTTGGAGAGTTAAGGCCAGGAACACTTTTAACTTGATATTACCAGGTACTGTTGGCCCATGAGCTGCTTTAAGCACAGCGTTCGAGGTGGCCTTCAGGCCTAGACTAGCTCAAGAATGCTTTGTGGGCTCACGAGGGTGTTTGCACTGTTTTTTTTTCTTAGCTTGCAGGATGAGTTATTTGCTTTCTTTTTGACTTATAGAAAGAAGCCATGGTGCTCTTTATGTGTGGTGGTGGTGCTGCTGGTGTTGTCAAATGGGAGGACATGGAGAAAGTTTGAAGGCAGTTCACAGTTCTAGAGCAATTTTGTTTGACATCTAAGTTACATGGATTAACATCTGCATTATTTTCTTGGCAAAAATCTGGCATGGAAATACTGAGTTCTTAGACTCTTCACCCTGTTTTTCTATAAATAAAGCTTGGGTTCTGGTTTGAAGGTGCACGATAGGCAAACTGTTACACAATCTGGTGGTTTAGGTCTCTATATGCCGAGAAACGCAAGCTTCTTCATACAGTTCCTCTACTTAACAAAGGGTGTTGGACCCCAGTATGATTTGTGATATTTATGCAGTTTTTGGAGTGACCTAGTTAGGGTTGCTGTTGCTGTGATGAACACTACAGCCAGAGCAACCCCGGGGAGAAAGGGCTGATTTGGCTTACACTTCCAGACCATTGTTCATCACCGGAGAAGTCAGCACAGGGACTCAGGCAGGTAGGAACCTGGAGGCAGGAGCTGATGCAGAGATCCTGGAGTGGAGCTGCTTACTGGCTTGCTTTCCCTGGCTTGCTCAGCCCACTTTTTTACAGAAGCCAGGACTACCAGCTCAGGGGTGGCTCCACCCACCACGGGTCCTTCTCCCACCCCACTGATTATAAAAATACCCTACAGGCTCTCCTTCGGCACGATCTTGTGGAGACATTTCTCAGTTGTTGTTCCCTCCTCTCAGATGACTGTACCTTGTGTCAAGTTGACATAAAACTAGCCAGCACACCGAGAATGGCATGCTATACCCATTGTTCATTTTCAAGTTTAGGATGGTAGAACATGCCATAGTTCTTCAAGCATCTCACTGGTACTTGAGATGTTGGGGTAGAAGCTGTGGGAGATTTAGGGGTATGTGCTAGTCAGTTCTAGGTAGCTTCAGGTTGGCAAGAGAGAACCTTAGTTAAGGGATTTTCTCCATCTTCTTGGCCTGTGGGCACGTCTGGGCTCATTTCTTGATTGTTCATTGACAAGGGGGAGCCTGAGCCACTGTGGGCAGTCCGGCCCCTGGGTAGGTGGTCCTCTGCTGTATGTAACCGCCAGCTGAACAACCATGGAGAGCAAGCCAGTACACAGCGCTCCTGCCCTGGCTTTCCTTCATGAACTGGAAAGCCTTTCTTCCCCAAGTTGTTTTTGGTCAGTGGTTTACCACAGCAGCAGAAACCCTAACTAGGTAGTCAGTTGTCTTGTGACCAGTGCCACGCTTGCCACGTCAGTGTTTCCCGAGAGAGCTTGATCAGGGTGCCATGTCAACCCCAACTGGCATTTGCCTTTGCTCCTCCATGGTGAACTGAAGGTTGTTGAGAAGCGGATGGATCTGCTGTCAAGAGTCACTTTTCTCATTATAAAGTACCAGGGGCACGTGGAGGCCACTGTGCGGGGCCAGGGGCTTCCCAAACCAGACTGTAAGCTGAGGCTGTGAAAGGATTCTTAGTAGTTGTTAAGAACAAATGCGTGTCAACAACTATGGTAATGGAGGAGAAGTATGGACAGTCCTGGACACATGGACCTGTCACGATGAAACCAGGAAGGAGGAACCTGAACAGACATGGTTAGCAGACAGCTCGGACACATGGACACTTCCTGCTGTAAGCTTCAGGAAATAGAAAACCCTTGAGCAGATCCGCGCTCAGCATAAGACTGAGTCAGAAACTAGAAGCACTCATCAGAGTGAATACCAAGGAGCTGGTGTGGTGACCCATTCCTGTAATCCCACTGTCAGGAAGTTGAGGCAGGAGGATCACTGTGAGTTTTAGGCTAACTTGAGTGGTAGCAGTGATACTTGTTTCTAAAATCAAATGAATAAATTGTTGAGTCCTAGAACAAGGCAGTTTTACTGCTGATTTATGTTGAATGTTAAAAACAGTGAAGACCACTTATTTGATTATTCCAGGCCACAGTTGTCACTGTGCTCAGGACATGCTGACGGCTTTCTCGGTCTGCAGCAAGTCAAAGGTGTCTTGTTGAAATAAGAGCTGCGGGTCTGCGTCCCCAGGCACCCAGCCGCCCACATGGCTAGCTTAGCTTATGCCCCGAAATAATTACACGGAAACTGTATTCTTTTAATCACTGCCTGGCCCCATTAGTTTCAGCCTCTTATTGGCTAGCTCTTACATATTGATCTAACCCATTTCTATTATTCTGTGTGGCCCATGAGCCGCCTTACCAGGAATGATCTTAACCTGCATCTGCCTGGTGTGGGAGAATCATGGCGACCCACTGACTCAGCTTCTTTCTCCCAGCATCCTGTTCTGTTTTCTCCGCCTACCTAAGGGTTGGCCTGTGAAATGGGCCTAGGCAGTTTCTTTATTAATAAGAAATCATTCCCACATCAGTGTCTCCCTTCATCATTTTTATTGCTGGAAGCTTTAGAGTCATCTGACAAGCAAAAGAAGGAAGATATTCAAATCACCAAAGAGGAAATCACATTGTCACGCTTACTACAGGGCTTTCTGTAGAAAACCTTAAAAGTGCTCTTGACCTTTTTAGACCGAATTCAGCAATTAAGCAGCATTGTAGGACAGGACAACACCTCACTGTTAGCAACATTGTAGGACAGGACAACACCTCACTGTTAGCAACATTGTAGGACAGGACAACACCTCACTGTTAGCAGTGCTACAGTGCCTGCGTGGCCTCAGAGGTGGAATCTGGGCAGAGGACCTGGGAGTAATGTGACATGCGATAAAACAGTGTCAGGAAGAGACTTGTGGGGAGGTCTGAGATACTCCGAGCAGCCCAAAGCCTGGTTATCTGTGAATCTTAATATACCCCCTCATATCAGTACCAACCTGTCAACTCATTATAAGAAGTAAATGAAGTAATATATAGAAGTCTGCCCTCAGCCTGTGTCTGGCCTCCTGTCTGTCCTTCCCCAGCAGAGGAATGGAGCTGGCCTTTGCATGTAGTCACCAGAAACTGGTTGAGTTTTATGTGTGACGTTGTTAGAAAGAAAAAGCTTTTGATGGGCTACATTAAATTTACTAAACTGAAACCACTTTCTGTTGTTTGGAGAAGAAGCGTATATCTGAAATTAGAAACGGTTTGGAAAAATACGTAAGTGTAACATGTCCTCAGTAGAGGTGGGTGCAGTATGCATGAGTCCTGGCCCTTGGTAGAGGTGGGTGCAGTATGCATGAGTCCTGGCCCTCAGTAGAGGT
>NW_004949151.1:2440890-2444194 GCF_000317375.1 Microtus ochrogaster | reverse complement strand
GCCCTCAGTAGAGGTGGGTGCAGTGTGCATGAGTCCTGGCCCTCAGTAGAGGTAGGTGCAGTATGCATGAGTCCTGGCCCTTGGTAGAGGTGGGTACAGTATGCATGAGCCCTGGCCCTTGGTAGAGGTGGGTGCAGTGTGCATGAGCCCTGGCCCTCAGTAGAGGTGGGTGCAGTATGCATGAGCCCTGCTGAAAGCAGAAGCCACAAAATAATCCCACACCAGTTCAGAATTATGAATAATAAAGGGTTATTTATTTAAGGGAAACTTACAAATCAGTGTCCTAGATAACAGTCCTGTGCGGGAACAGGAAACAGAGTCTAGCATCTGGAAGTGAGAGCTGGAAGCAAGAGACTGTATGCATGCTTAACAGCTGCATTTATAATATAAGAGACCACACCCAAGTGGGCTGGTATCTTAAATGCTGCTGGCTGAAAGAGCGGAATGTGCTCCCACAGTTTCTACCCCTTTTGTTTAAATAAGAGAGTTCCAAACCCAATACAAAACTATATACACTAGGAACCGATATGAAGTATAATTAGAATTACAACCAGCATAAACAACATTAAGCAAGGAACATATGCTAAATGTTTTAATAAACATCCTATCCTAAGGAGTCTATAAGGAGTCTTGTATAGGAAATGTCTTTGCTAGATCATGAGGACAGTAACTATGACTATCTAATTTTCAACCCCATCGAAGGCCTGAGCAGGGAGGTAATATTACTTGAGCAGGCAGGAATTACAACCAAGCAGCTTCCAAAGCGAGCAATATATGACAGAGACAGTTAGCTACTTGAGCATTCACCTAAAGTCTCATTTTCAGTGTTGAAACAACCAACTTTGGCTAAGGCCTAGCATAACCGACAGACAATTTTCAGAGGCAGGAAATTTTTCAGAACTATCTTACCCTGTCTTAGTAATATTTGGCAGTCTTTTTCCTTGTGTCCTGCTTATCCATTTCTGGATATCATGTACTTTGTCAGTGGTGGAGGTATGGGCAGTTCCTTGCCCAAGGGCCAATGGTGCCAAGAAGAAAACAGACTCTGAGTGGAGTGTCTTCAGTGCTCACCATTCTCTTGGGAGTAGATTGGTGCTGTTAGGAGCAATCGTGTCTCATGTGAATAGAACCCTAAGTTATTAGGGAAGGTAGCACCCTGTCTTCCTTCTTCAGCTCAAAAAGAAAACAGAAAGCTAAAACGTAAGTAAGCCATGGAGGAGCAGTTACATTTGTAATTATTAAAATAAGTGGATTTTGATATGGTCATGTTTAAATGGTACAAACATGAACTCTGCACTTAGAAGGAGATCAATCAAAATAGAATGTGAATATGTTAAAGGAAAGAAAAGCCTCAAAGAAAAGCACAGGAAGGCATTCTGTGTGGGAAGAATGATGTCAGATTAGCTCTGAAAATAGCACAGGGACCTAGAGAATTAATGCTCCAAAACTATTATTTAAAAAATATTCCAGAACATTTAATTCTGCTTACACATGCTGCCTTTAAGTGGAAACCTTTGCTCTTCCCAGCGGTGATCTGGATATTGAGGAAACAGCTTTAAATATGCTAATATATACATGCTCAGATTCAAAGGAACATTTTTAACAATTTAAGTGCATACATACAAATATGACTGGCTTGTGTGCGGCTCTTCTTTGTTGGGGTTGTGGGGGGTTATGAGACAGCTTCTCTGGAGTTCCAGTGTCCACGAACTTATCACAGTTCTCTTGTCCCTATCTCCCAAGCGCTGGAGTGGTAGCCGTGGGCCACCATATCTGCTCACTGTGTTGTCACAAGAGTTATTAAAAGTGGGGCTGCACTTCCCCAATATTTAAAACAAATGCATGGCGTGAAGCAGAAGAGGAATCCTCCCTCACATCTACTTTAGAGTTAGCGCTCCTTTCTCTCTAAGGTGTGTTACCTCTCTACATGTTTAGCTCTTCGTACTTCACATTGTATGGCTACAGGGGTTGGTTTTTGTGTTGTTTGGGTGCTGCTCGCGGATACTCCAAACTCCTTTTACAGGGATGAGTCTTGCTGAGTTTCTATTGCACATCTGCAAATATCCATGTGCAAGAGTTTTTTTTTTTCTTGGAAATTTACCAAAATTTCTGGGTTGTAGGATTTCATCAAATTTCCCTGAAATTGTCAAACTGCTAAAGTAATTATGCCAGTTTTGCCAGCGTGAGATTTTTTTCTCCATATACTTTTGGCCGTCTTGAGAATCAGCTGTCTTGAGGTTTTTGTTTTTAGGTTTTTGACCCTGAAGATGGAGCACCTTTTCATGTGGCTGCGCTTTAATTTCTTTCACTTCCTCTTGTGGTGTTCATGTTTGCCCAATTAAAAATAGAAGTTCAGTTTTTAAAGCAGCTACTTATATTTTGTGTTCATATGCGTCTTTTCCGTCTGCTTCAGAGTTGTAGCTTAATCAGCGTTATTAGTCTAGTATTAGTCAAGGTCTCCTATGTGAGGAACTCCACTGAAACCTCATTCATAGGCACGTGTGCTCCATCAAGCTGTGCACTTGAGTTGGATAATTAGTTGTGGTGCTTCCTTGGCTGTAGTGACCTGTAGTGAAAAAGGAGCTGACATCTTATAGCTCTTTGGAGATTTATAAAGTTTTACTGTTATTATGATCATCTTTTATTTTTTTAAATATTTATTTATTTATTATGTATACAATATTCTGTCTGTGTGTATGCCTGCAGGCCAGAAGAGGGCACCAGACTCCATTACAGATGGTTGCGAGCCACCATGTGGTTGCTGGGAATTGAACTCAGGACCTTTGGAAGAGCAGGCTGAGCCATCTCTCTAGCCCTATGATCATCTTTTAAATGTGACCATTTAATGTTAGTCTTTAAGTTACCTCTGTAGTGCTGTTTTAAATGAACATTTTTATTTTGAATCTTCTTGTTTGCTTGGGCTAGTATCTTCTTCCTCCTTTTTTTGGTGGTGGTGATGGTGGTAGTGGTGGTGGAGTAGGTGGTAGTGGTGGTGGTGGTGATGATGGTGGTGTTGGTGATGGTGGTTTTAGTGATGGTGGTGTTGGTGTTGGTGGTGTTAGTGATGGTGGTTGAGGGTGGTGGTAGTGGTGGTGATAATGGTGGTGGTAGTGGAGTAGGTGGTAGTGGTGGTGATGGTGATGGTGGTATTGGTCGTGGTGTTGGTGTTGGTAATGATGGTGGTAGGGTGGTGGAGATGGTGATGGTGGTGGTTGAGGGTGTTGTTGTTGTTGGTGGTGATGGTGGTGGTGGTGGGGGTGGTGGTGGTGGTGGTGGTGGTGGTGGTGGTGATGGTGGTGGTGGT
>NW_004949151.1:2422913-2439878 GCF_000317375.1 Microtus ochrogaster | reverse complement strand
ATTCCTAGTGTGAGGGTGGACAGAGCTCTGGATTCCTAGTGTGAGGGTGGACAGAGCTCTGGATTCCTAGTGTGACGGTGGACAGTGCTCTGGATTCCTAGTGTGACGGTGGATGTTAAAAATTTCATGGCGGGCCAGGCAGTGGTGAGGCATGCCTTTAAACTCAATCAGCCTGGTCTACAGAGCTGTTCCAGGACAGCCAGGACTACACAGAGAAACCCTGTCTCAACAAAACAAAACAAAAGCAAACAAATAAAATCCATGGAGGAGTCTGGGAAGATGTCTCATTTGGTAAAGTGCTTGGCACACAAGTGGAACGATTCAAGTTGGGATTCAATGTAGGGGTGCAGCAGTGTGCGTACGTGATCTTAGTGCCAGAGAGGAGACAGGAGGATCCCTGGGCTTGCAAGTTAGTGAGTGAGTGAATTGGTGAGCTGCAGGTTCAGTGAGACCCACCCTCAAAATGAAGGGGAGGAAGTAATTGAGAAAGACACCTGCTGTCAACGTACAGATGTACACACATATGAACATGTATATATAACACACCTAGAATTTCCTGGCGTGCATGTGAAGGTAGTGTGATCACATGGGCTTTTCCTGACACACACTGGTAGGTTCAATTGTGTCACATTAAGGCCTGTCTGCTTGGGGTTTTCTGTCCTGCCCGGTTCCCACAGCTGTTTAGCCCCAAAGAAAATCACACAGAGGTCTCCATAAATTATAAGCTGATTGGCCCATTAGCTCAGGCTTTTTATTAGCTCTTGTATCTTATATTAACCCATTGTTCTTATCTATGCTAGCCACATGGCTCAGTACCTTTCTCAGCCGGGCAGATTTCATCTTGCTTCTCGATTGTCTGGGCTGGACTGGGAGGAATCAA
Source organism: Microtus ochrogaster (assembly GCF_000317375.1). NCBI lineage: Eukaryota > Metazoa > Chordata > Mammalia > Rodentia > Cricetidae > Microtus > Microtus ochrogaster. The sequence goes on along the minus strand of NW_004949151.1, from coordinate 2,438,998 downwards.
CTTCCTTCTTTCTAGAATTCTCCTGTTGTCATTGCATCATTTCTACTTCCTGTCTTGTTTTCCCACCTATACTTCCTGCCAATCAGCGTTTATTTAAGACATGATTGACAGAATACAGACAATTCTCCCGCACCACAATTGGTGCTTATTTAATGTTATGGTCACTCATTTCTCAGCTGTTTAGTAAAGACTAAATGTGACATTAGATCAGAATAGTGCCATGATATCACCTTTCTGTAGCAGGTGTGAAGTCGAGGCATGGGGGTGGACTGGTAATTTAATGTCCTGGTTTATATTGCATAAGAGGTTGTGTGCGCGTGTGCAGGTGTGTGTGTGCGTGTGTGTACTTTCTTTGACATTTATGTAAAGTTTCTGCACCCTGCTAAGCCTCTCCACCAATTCAATAATCCAAATCAGATCAAATCAAACCAAATTAGAAAAAGCCCAGGTTTAATGGATACCAGTGCTCTCAGATGGCTTTCCAGCCCCCCAGAGAGGAACCAGGGAAGGAAGACAGGAAAACCATGTGTTTGTTCTCTGGGGAGGGCAGTTTAAATACTCTGAGGGAGTGATCTTGAGCATCTCTGGGTAGGGGTCATGGTTTGGCGGGCTTTCTCAGGGGTGGAGTCTGCACTGAGGCAACTCCCAGGGGAGGGGGCTTGGGATGGAACTTCCAGGCAAACATTCCAGACTCTTTGGGTATATGGATGCCAGGACCTGGGGTGAAGCCTTAACCCAAACATTTTAGTCATTCTTTTCTGGGTTCCCGATCATGTGGTCAGCATTTATTGATCATTTATGTTGTTCTTATTGGTTGGAATCTGAGGGCTTGGAGCCAGCATTGCAGCATGCCTGCATCCGGTTTATATGCCAGCAAGGGAGGTGATGTGTAGACATACGAGGTGCTGTCAGGCCGTGCAGAGTGCTGCAGTTCACAGCAGAGATGGATAAGGCGCCATGGGCGAGCCCGGCAGAGAGAGAGCTGGCAGTCAAGTGCTGAGGGCCTTTTTGGTAGAGGACTAGCCTGTGCAGGAAGGGGGTTCTCGGCAGAGGAATAGCACGTGACCACTTTCTGCCCTGGTGGTTGTTTTCTGTCATAGGTTTCTTGGAGTGAATTGATGAGGGCAAGAAACGGGAATGTGTTCTTAGACAGGGATGTAGATAGTGCGGTTCATAGAGATGCTGTTAGCTGAGTGCTGATTTAATCTCAGCTGACTGACTGTGTCTGAGGTAAGATGAGCTCAGACATAAGAAGCTTGGGTTCCTGGGGCAGGGCAAATATGAGAGCAGGATTGTGTCTGTGGGAGGCTTTGAACCCCTGAGAGGAGAATGGTATGGCATGTTAAAACTGACATGTGGCCCGGGTGTTGTGGTGTACACCTTATTCCCAGAACTTGGGAGACAGAATCTCTGTGATTTTGAGGCCAGCCTGGTCAACGGAGCGAGTTCTAGGAAAACCAGGGCTACACAGAGAAACCCTGTTTTGAAAAACCAAACCAAACCCACAAAAACCCACAAAACTGCTTTGTGGGAACAGAAATCCTTGCCGGAGAGGAAGCAGTGGGGAACAGACACAGGCACCCCAAAGTTGTGAACATGATACTCCAGTTTAGTTTGGGAAATTGAAAGAGTTACAAGAATACAGTGTTAAATTACGTGTTCACATCTGATCCTGTTTCTCCAGTATTCCTAAGTCCCCTGCTGTCATTTTCACTGAAAGCTCAGCTTTGAGTCATCTCGTGTACAAATGCATACTGTTTCAAGTACAGTTACCTCAGGGCCTGTCTGAGGAAGTGTCGCTCTAATAACAATAAGAACAAAACACCTTTATTCCAGAAAACAGCTCAGTTTCAGATTCTTCTGTGTCTCTCAATAGCAGTTGATCTCTCTGCAGCGTCATTCAAATGAAGGACATTGATGGTAAATGTCCATGCCATTTGTTTGTAGGCCTTTTAGCTTTGCCCTTGACCAGAATTTATAGTTTATCTATTTTTGGAAGGGTGTAGGAGGGCCCACTTGTGTGTTCTGTCTGCTCGGCTAGTTTAGCCACAAAATAATCACACAGAAACTGTATTATTTTATTTTATTTTATTTTATTTTTTGGTTTTTTCGAGACAGGGTTTCTCTGTGGCTTTGGAGCCTGTCCTGGAACTAGCTCTGTAGACCAGGCTGGTCTCGAACTCACAGAGATCCACCTGCCTCTGCCTCCCGAGTGCTGGGATTAAAGGCGTGCGCCACCATCGCCCGGCTAGAAACTGTATTATTTTAATTATTTAAATAATTTTAAATAATATTATTTATTTATATTAAATATAAATATATTAAATAATATTATTTAATAAACTGTTTATTAAAACACTGCTTGGCCCATTAGCCCTAGCTTCTTATTGGCTAACTCTTACATCTTAGTTTAACCCATTTCTATTAATCTGTATATCACCACATGACAGTGGCTCACCAGCAAAGATTCCGCATGTCTGATTCTGATGACTCCCTGACTCTGCCCTTCTTTCTCCCCGTGTTCCGTCCAGTCCTGCCCGCCTACTGGAGTTCTGCCCTATCAACAGGCCAAGGCAGTTTCTTTATTCATTGATGCTAATCACAGCACACAGAGCGGACTCCCACAGCAGAAGGAGAACAAGGTCTCCTGTGTAGCCTAGTTCTCAAGCTTGTAGCCACCTACTTTTGCCTCTTGAGTGCTGGGGGTAGGCATGTGCCATCACATGAAGCCCTCTGAGTGCTGGGGGTAGGCACGCACTGTTGCATGCAGCCTCCTGAGGCTGGAGGTAGGTATGCAGCGTTGCATGCACCCCCTGAGTGCTGAGGGTAGGCATGCACCATCACATGCAGCTCCCTGAGTGCTGGGGGTAGGCATGAACCGTTGCAGCCCCCTGAGTGCTGGGGGTATATCACGTCTCTTAGAGCATGAAAACTGGGTGGAGTCATCATGGTTGCCTTTTGAAAGCTTACGAAGAAACAGTTGTGACATTGGAGTACAGGACAGCTGTAAACTTTGAATAGGAAACTTTCAGTGTGGTCCTGAAGAAGAGCTGGTAATTACAAGTTAATTAAAATAGACAAAGTATGAAGTGTGGTTGGCAGGGAGAGGGACAGGGAAGCTGTGCAGAGCTGGGAGTCGTGGGCCAGGCCAAGGCACAGGAGGTCTCTAGTGCTCTCCTTAGTTCCTTTCTTCTAAGTACAGCAGCAAAGAGGGGCTTGAGCAGTGGACTGAATGCAGGTGCATTCTGTGAACTCAGAACAAACAGGCCTCTTAAAATGAGTATAAGCTGGCAGCCTGCTAAAAGCCATGGGCTAGGAAAGGAAAGCAGAATGAGACAGCTGAAATAGTTTCTGAGAAGGTTGGTGTAGTTTTAGTGATTATTAAAACTTCAAAATTAATCAGTATTTTTCCATAGTCTGAAAGTAACAGTGAAGCATGATCATTGGATATTCATAGTTAAGACTTAATCAGTAGAAAGGGAAAATAAGTTAAAATAGTGGAAGACCAAGACCAATGCCAGATGTGAGATTTTATTTTATTATTATGTTTTTATTTTATTTTTTAACTGAATGTATGTTCTATAGGGTTTGGGGCTTTAAAGGTAAATTCATCTGTCTGGAAGTGCAGCAGTGGGCCTAGACTTTCCATCCGATGAAGTTTATTTACAGCATTATGTGTATGTGCCTAGTCTATCCTTAGGTGGGGCCATATTTAGTTCAGCAAATCCCACTGTGTGCTCACTGCTTGCCACAGTTTTCTCTCCTGAGTAGGTGGATGTTCACTGGAGGAATGGTCAAGAACATGCACAGTCACAGAGGCACAGGAATTCTGGGAGGTCTGCAGAGGTGGGGGGTGAGCCGAGTGGAAATATTCAGTTACTCAGTTAAGCCCAGATGATCTGAAATGCTGGCTCCTCCATGTTCTGTCTGGGTAAGAGGGAAGACTGTTTGAGTCCCCCGTCCTCCATTGCTACCAAATACATTGCTAAGATTCTGGGTGTGGCCTAGTGGTGGAGCACTCAGTAGTAAGGTTCAGTCCCTGGTGTCAACAAAACTGTGAACTGGAATCCAGTGACTCACTGGGAAGGGAGTAGCCAGAGCACCAGTGTGAGAAGAGAAATCACTGTTTGCCTCCACACCCAAAGTCTGGTCTCTACAGGAAGATGAGCCCAGCCCTCCAGACAGTTACCGCTGTGTGTTTCAGGACAAGGTTTCTAACCCTGACAGTGGATGTGAAGAACCTAAACTCAGGAGCTGGGCTAGACCCAGTAAGAGGCCAGACTGGGGGCTTGTGTCTGTGCAGGCTGTCCGAGGGAGCTTCCAGCATTCCTCGATGCTCCATGGCCTGACAGGACATGGTGTACTTATCTGAGGTGGGCGGCTGTCCAGGCGTCTAGGGACTTTGAAAACATTGCTGCAGAATTTATGAGCATCTCTAGAAGGCCCTTTATGCTGTATTTACTTATTTGAGTAAATCCTTTGAGCAGAGTGATTGTGATTTTCTTGCCGGCCCTCAAGGGCGCAGTTTCTGAGGTTCTGGAAAATCAGAATAGGGATGTAGTAGAAGGTTAGAAAACCTGCAAGGAACAGTACCTGCAGGAGATGGAAGGCAGAGCTTTCCAGGTGTGTCCAGAGGTGCCTTAGCCATCAGTGTTGAATACCACCTTGTCAGACAACTTGTCTACCTCAGGGAAATCTTAAAAATATACATATGTATAAACATATATGTACATATACATACACATATATAATATATGTTCTGGGGCTGGAGAGATGGCTCAGTGATTAAGAACACTGGCTGCTGTTCCAGAGGTCCTGAGTTCAATTCCCAGGAACCACACAGTGGCTCACAACCATCCATAATGAGATCTGGTGCCCTCTTCTGGCCTGCAAGCAAAACACTGTATACTTAATAAAAATGTATTCTGAGCACTTCTATAAGCAACTTTGGTTTTTGACATTTGAATTTTGTTCTCAGCTATTACTGGTTTTCTATAAAGATGTATGATGTCACTGAAGTAATATTGATTAAAGTACATGAATGTTTTTACTCTTCGGGAGAAAACCTCTTAATGTTCCTTTTTCAGCGTGTCTCACAGCAGGTGATCTCTAAGCATGTGTATGGACCAGCATCACCTCTATAGTGAGAGTTAGCTTCCACTTAAACTTTGAATCACCCAGGAGACCCAATGGTAGGCTTGTCTGTGAAGGTGTGTGCAGAGAGGATTAACTGAGGGGGCAGTGTCTACCCTCAATGGGAGCACTGTCCTATGGGCTGGGCTCCTTGACTGTATGGTTAGGGAGAAAGGAGAGCAAGGTGAGAGCCAGCACTCATCCTCTCTGGTGTTTGGCTGGGGTGAGCTGTGTCCACTGCTTCATTTGCTACCCAGACTCTCCGTGCTGACGGTACACTCAAACTTCGAGCCACTCAAACTTCGAGCCACGATGAATTAAGCCACTTCTCTAAGATATTTTGTTACAGCCTCAAGGTAACTAATTTGTGGGAGGATATGTTAGAAATGCCCATTCTCAGGCTACATCCCAGATGCCATGAATTCTGAAATCTGGGGGGATGTATTAGAAATGCCTGTTCTCAGGTTGTACCCCAGATGCTATGAGTTCTGAAATTGGGGGGTATTCTAGAAATACCCATTTTTATAGACTTGCTGAATTCTGAAATCTGAACCACTAGCCAATGGGATCTCTTTTGTCTCAGATTTAGGTCTCTCAGAAAGTTCAAACATTGTTTTTTATGACTTTACCAACCATGAGGGTTAAAAGGCTCAATGGGTGAAGTTTTTACCCGTCTTTTCCAGAGGCCTTGAAACTGTACCCATATCTGATTTGTCTTAACGAAGCAGGGTTCTACTGCTAGTAGTTTTAGTGTTGCTCAATAATGGTTAATGTTGCTTATGCATGTGAATTTTTGTGACAAATGGCGGAACCTTGGGCACTGTTGCAGTCTTTGCTGTCCGCTTACTCTCACGGTCATACTTATAATAACAAATGCGCACTCAGCTCTTTCTGAAGACAGAGTGGCACAGCTGTTGTGATACTTTTGGCTGGAACGTGGATGACAGAAATCCTAGCAGTCATTCCTGGAGACACTTCTTAGTTTGTTTTCAACGTTGTCCATGACAGTATCATGCAGTGGAGCGCACCTTTAATCCAGGACTCAGGAGGCAGAGGCAACTGTAAATCTCTAAGTTTGAGGCCAGCCTGGTCTACAGAGCAAGTTCCAGGATAGCCAGGTCTGCACAGAGAAAGCCTGTTTCAAAAAAAAACCAAACCAAACAAAATGAAACAAAACAAAACAAAACAAAAAAAACAAAAATAAAAACAAGAACAAAACCCCGAAGTTGTCTGTGACTTAATTTTACAAAGGCTTGCTTTCTCTCTTTGGAGATAATCTTTACTATCTGATGATATATTTTACCATTTTGTCCTGAAAGCACATTACAGTTTAGTCAGATATGCGCGCTGTGTTGTGAATTCTGCTGCAGGAATGCCCCAGTTGAGGCTTTATTTTTACGTGCTTAGAATACTTAAGGAATTACATCCATGATAAGCGCAGCTCAGCATTGCAGAGTGGGTGAGCGCTGCTGTGGGCTTGGGGCCCTGTTTGGGAGAAGCCTTCTTGCTCGCTGAGTCAGAATTCTCTCTGTTGGTGACTCATCATAGGCTGTGACCCTGCAGCCTGTCCTCATCACATTCTGCTTCCCTGCTGGAGCTCATTTCCTCTCCTTCATATCCTTGGGGTCTGTTCTTCATTTCTAAGTAATACTTACTTTATAGTCTACCAGCATACATGCATGCACGTACACACGTGTGTGACACCCACACACACCCACATGCATATCCACACCTACCCACCCACCTCCGCATTCACCCACTCACCCAAAGAGACACCGGAATATTATCAGTTCATTCCTATAATTGCATAAACTAGGGATATTTTTATGAATCAGCCGTAGCTATTATTTTATGACATATGCTTTTTGATGAGCTAGGGCACCTAAGATCATGCATTAGTTATTGATATAAGAGAAAATTGGAGCCCATTGAAGTGAGTGATGTGTTCTGTATCAGTAAGTTGGGAACCACCTCCATCTTTAGGAGACCAGCATACAAGAGAAACATTCTGTTTCTTGGCTTCAGCTGTTTTTAACATTGTCCCCCCCCCCCTTTTGTGGGGGAACATGGGCTGGAGAGTGAATCCCTGGCCTTGTGCTCACCAAGGACACATTTTGTCAGCGCTCTACACTTTCAGCTCTTGCCCCCAACTTTGAAGCTGAGTGAAATGTGAATAGTAAATGCATCACGTGGCTGCCATCCGTCCGCCAGGCAGCAGCACGGCAGATGTGAGTGCGGGTGTTGCTTCTTGCCTGTGTAAGCAACTGCAAGCTGTCGGTATTTTAGTTCGGTCATTAGCTAAGGGGCAGGTTACAGAGGGATGGCGAGTCTCTGTAGTTACTTGGAAACCTTGTTTAGAGAACTTGTTAAGGCGATCCCGCAACCACTGCCTCAGAAGTGGGTGCTGCCACCTTGGGAGTAAATCCTGGATTTTGAAGTGGGGCACCCTTTAAAGAAGTGATATGTCTCCAGTGTTCTTGGAGGCACAAAGGGAAAATGTTTGTGGGGGAACCAGATTTTGGTGACTAAGATGGAAAGTGAATCACAAGTGTTTGGGCTCTGAAGTTTTAGAAATATCTTCACACAAGTAGTTTGTTTCCTTTTCCATGTGTATACATGATGATAACAAACCAACTTTCAAGTAGCTCTTTCAATCAACTAGAATAGAAGTGCTAAGTTCACAGATAATTAGACTTACTTCACGTGAGATCCTGGAGTGTTTTCCACTTTGTGCCATGCTATAGTCAGTAGAAGTGGTTTTACATTGATGGTGGGGTTTGTTTAATGTGGTAATGTAGAGGACTCTGGAAGTTTGGCCAGTCATAGGTCTCGTTGCTGTTCACTTTGTTGCATTAGTCTAAAGGCCAGGATTCCTCTGTCTGCCGATGACTGTGCACTGTGTCACCAGGGAAGGAGACAGTTCCTGATGGACTGCAGCCCCAAATGCATGATTCAGCCTTCCTCTCTCCCTCCCTTTCCCGAGATCAGATCTCTGTCTATAACCTGCAGCTCTTCTGCCACCTCTCTGGGCTCTCTCCTCTCTCTTTCTCAAACCCTTCCCCTAATATATTTTCTGGGTTTCCCTTTGTGTTAGAGAATTATGACTAGGAAAATGAACTTTTGTAACAGACACTTGTTTCTGGGCCCAGTTGTGTTTGTTATCAACATCAGCAGACACTTTGTGTTTGTATAAACTGTTCTTTTAATTGTCTAAGTTGATGAAGTTTCAATCATAAAGCAAGTAGTTTTAAAAGCCTGCTCTGTGTCTGGCCATGTTTCAGTGCTCGAGGATGCAATGGGGAATTAGCTCCTTGTTCAGGTCAGTGCTTAGCTGGTGGCCACCCAGGAGAACGAATTACCAGGGCCTCCTTCCAGCCAGGGTGACCCAAGCGTCACAGAGAGGCTGGAGATCCAGGTCCTCTTCATCATTGACCAGATGCTCTTTTTGAACAGCACACCTCCCTTTCCCTCTCTCTTCTTTTTAAATTTAGCAGTTTCTTGCCTTATTGAGTATGATATTTTACTTCTAGCCCTGTCCATAATATCACTGATTTACGAAACTGTAATTCTTTTTTTCCTACTTAAAACTGGAAAGCCAAATTCCAGTTCTGCCTGATGATGCTTTTGTAGTGTCTACAGACTAATCCCTCACTTACTTCCATGGTTTTAACTTCCTTCTCATAGTGTTCTGCCCAAGTATTTATTTTGTTAAAAAAATAGAAGCAGGGTCCTTAATGTCCCATATTCAGAGAGGAAAGAGGGCCAAGGATAAACAAGGGTAGATGTTCCAAGTCCTTATTAGGTCAATGCCCTCCTGATGATGCACAGCAGATTTTGAGTTATGGTTTTTATTATTTACTAAGCCTAAATTATTTCATTGCTACCAACAAAGGGCGTTAGATTTTGAAAATTATAGTCAAAGTACCATGTTTTTTCCTTCAGAGTTCATTATTATAGAAAGGAAGGTCTTAACTTTAACATAGTAAAATTACATATAACAAAACAGGTAGCCGGGTGATGGTGACGCACACCTTTAATCCCAGCACTCGGGAGGCAGAGGCAGGCGGATCTCTGGGAGTTCGAGGCCAGCCTGGTCTACAAGAGCTAGTTCTGGGACAGGTACCAAAGCTACAGAGAAACCCTGTCTCGAAAAACCAAAAAACAAAAAAAAAAAAAAACCCTAAAAAACAAAATAGGTATCAAGCAAAAATTACAGTTGGAATATCTATATCTACTTTATCTTTTATCATAACTAAGGAAAACTATAGTTCTAATTATCTATTATTCAATCCAACAAAGACTCCAGAAGGATATAGTGCTACCTAAGTTAACAGGAAGTGCATTGTAAGCAACTTGTAAAACTCTAGAAATGTCCTAGACATCTTGCTGCCTGGACAGTCACCCAAAATTCTTTTATAACATTGGTGCATACATTTTCAGCCTATAGGTTCATAGTATCTGGCCACCTTTTCTGTGAAGCAAAAAATTGAAGATTTCTTATGCCTTGTATTGGCAAGGTTCATCAGCTGCTTTCCTCTGTGTCCTACAGAAGGTCTGGTAGACTCAGGAAGCAGGAACCCCAAAGGACAGTCTGACCTTTAGGCAAGTTCGGCAGTCATTTTTCTGTGGTTCCTGCATGTCAAGCAGTCCAGGCAAGAGCAGTTTCTTGCCCAAATGGCTAACAAACTCCATAAAGAACCTTTCCATGTCCATCATCCTCTTGAAGTAGATTGGTGCTGCTAGGAGCAGATGTGTCTCAATGTCATGAAAAGCCCTAAGTTCTTAAACATTTTAAATACCATATTCTGTTAGTCTTTGAAATGTTTGAAGAATAACTATCCATCTGAAATATATCTCTGTACATCTAGAAAACCTAACTAGTTTTTATAGATGACTATTTATTAAGCTGTATTTCTTAATAATACATTATATTTCTAAATGAGCTGTACAAACACAATACCTTAATCAAGAGCAGAAATACATATACATAGTCACCTTGAGCAGCTAGAGTGCTGTAGGCCGAGCAGGGGCTGCAGGGGAGTGGGAGTGCAGATTGAAAAATGCAGACCACCAAGGCACTGCTCGTTACTCCAGTTCTGATCTGCTCCTGTACCAGGGGTCTAATCAGGCCTGTGTCTGCCTCTCTCTTGAGTAGACCAGAGGCCCCATCTAAACAGGTTAAACAGCCTTCCTGCAGCGGCTCCCCTCTCCAGGTAGCCCGTGTTGTTTCCCAGGACACTGGCTGCCACAGTTGGTGTGGCTGGATCCGGGGCTGGCATCGGGGCAGTGTTTGGTAGCTTGATTATTGGCTATGCCAGGAACCCGTCTCTCAAGCAACAGCTCTTCTCCTGTGCTATTCTGGGCTTTGCCCTGTCTGAGGCCATGGGGCTCTTCTGTTTGATGGTTGCCTTCCTCATCGTTTTCTCCATGTGAGGCTCCATGGGGTCACCCAGCTCCCCTGCTGCTTCGACTCCATGCTGGTCCTGGTGCTGGAGTGTGCTGAGCTCTACCGTTAAACAACAACGTTTCTCTCAAAAAAAGAAAAAGAAAAAAGAAATACATATACTGTAACAAAATTGACCTTAAATTTTATCAATAGACCAAGATCCATAACAATGCAAAGTATTCATCTTTATATAGCATATCCCCCTTCAAATGTAAACAGACATTTATAAACAATCACTTAGGGAATTTGGGCATTGTTCTCTAGACTACTTCCTGCTGATTGGGGATGCTGTTAATCAGGTCTGTCATAGTCTCAGCCAACAGTCCTGAAGCTGTCATGGATGTTTAACCATCTCAGCCACTGAAGTCAAGACACCTTTAAAGTACATATGTTGGTTTAGCTTAGCAGCCTGTACAATGAAATGTGTCTCTGTACTTAGCTCATTCATAGTGAAAAAATTCGGAGAAAACACAATAATATACATAATCCAGACTCTCTGTGTATACTCCATTTTTTTTGTAGCTTATTTTTCTTACTCTATTACTCTTTCTTCAAGTTTAGTATTTTATTATCTTTCCTCCTTTAATCTATGACTGTCTTTACTCTTTTATATTATAACTGTTTATACTTTTTTTCCTCTCTTTCTCAAGCCTATATACATTTATCTAACACTGTGACTCATTTAGAGGTCTTTTCCATGTGGATTTCTGGATTTCTCTTTATTGCATGCATATCTGTAATTAGTTTTTGACCAGGAGTGCTCTTTTTTTTTTCTTTTTTATGTTAAGCATGCATGGCTAGGACCAACTTCGTGGTCCTGCCTGCTTGCTCTACCAAGTCCAATACGACCGAGGCATGTTTGCTGCCTCTGAGAGCCATTCTCCCCACCCCAGATCCAGGGCTGCAGCCTGTCTGTGTTACCATTAAGCAATTTATAACAAGCTGTTCACAGATCCCATTTAAGTGCTCAGCCTCTTGAAAGAGCCAGAGCTGTTTGTGCAACTGGCACCAACCAGGAAGCCTTCTTAAGAGAGACACACAGTTTTTGGTGCTACCTTTGAGTCAGGAAGCCTTCTCTTGGAACAGCCACGCCTCTGCTTGCTGCCAGCAAACAAAGCCCACCGGGAAAATGTATGGCTAACAAGATGCTGTGCTTGGCTCCCAGTTTTTATGAGTCTAGAAGCCCTCTTTTTTTTTCAAAGCTTTTTTAGGTCTTATGTGGATCTATGCCCCAGACAGTGGGTACCATTTTTGTTGGTGGAGGCTGCTTGTTCATTTCCCTGCCGCCCAGACCCAAAATAATTATTCAGAAACTTTATTATTTGCAATACTGTTTGGCCAGTTGCATAAGCATATTTCTAACTAGCTCTTACATCTTAAATTCACCCATTTCTATTATTTTATATTTTACCATGAGGCTTGTGGCCTACTGGCGGGGTTCCATCTGACTTGTATCTCTCTTTTTTGGTGGCTACATGGCTTCTCACTGACTCCGCTACTTTCTCCCAGCATTCACTTTAGTTTCCCCCCCCCCAGCTCTATTTTACCCTACCACAGACCAAAGCAGCTTATTAACCAATAAAAACAACTCATACACAGAAGGACTTACTGCACCAATTTTAATATTCTCATGAAAGGTTGGATGTACATTGATAGGAAGAGCTATGAGATAGGAGAGCACGCAGCTAAATGGAGAAAAGGGTCACAGCACAAGTGTTGATGGAGAGTAACTAAACTGTTTAGTAATGAGTTGGTTTAGCCGGGAAAAGTATTTTGCTGCAATATTTTGCTGTATGGTTATGCACATGACAACTCTATTTGTGGGAAGAGGGCAGCTGATATATGGGGGCAGTGGAGAAAAGGGGAGGGGTGAAAATGAGCAAGTGCAATGATGCCTTGTGTATGAGAGATGCAATCATGAAACCTAGTATGCTGTACACAGCTGAGGTTAATATGTAAGAACAATGTCTACCTTAGAAATATTTCCCACATTTGTTTAATAAAAAATTAACTTAGCTCTGAGTGATTAGATAGTAGGACACTATTGTGCCACAGACCACATAGTGGTTTTTTTTTTTTTTTTTTTAGCACAGCTTTTGAGAGCACTGTGTGATAGCCACATCTGATGATTTGTGTTCTTTTTGTTTTAAGGTACCCCACTTTCTAAAATCTTTCTGATGCTTTCAGAGGGAGTATCTTCTCAAGCTACAAGGGCCGATGGACAGCGTAGGTGAATAGGCTCTTAAAAACTGAGCCCCGAGATGCAGTGCCACAAGTGTCTCAGTGTATCTGCTCCCACCTCTTCAGTAATGGAAAAAAATTTAATGATAATACCCACACTCCTTGGGAAGATTTCCTTTTTTGGAAAAGTATTCCTCATTTTGGGAAAGCTGCTTTGTTCCAATTGATAAATCCTTGGCTTGCTTTCTTTAGGTTCTGGTTCAAGGGAAAATAAACACTGTGTCTCAACTCAGTGGTTTCTTTGCTGCTGTCTGTGACATTGAAGTTGAAAAGTAGAGTTTTCCCTCCAGTGCAATAAAATAGAAAGTGTCTGGAAGGTCGTGGGAGACGATAGTGGCGAGTCTCTTGCTCGCAGATTGTGCATTCCTTTAGAGGTCACAAGCACTTGGAATCCAGGCTTTAAATAATGAGGGCTGCGGGGAATGGACGTAGTTCCGCCTGTTTCTACTGTGCTCAGCCTGTCTTTGCTTTTAGCTCCTTATTTGAAAGGCATTGTTTGACGTGTCTCCCAGCTCCTTCTGTTTTACCTGGGTGGTCGCTTCAGAAAATTGTTACTAATCTTGCCATGGTATACTACTGTTAATGCTGTTTTACAGTGTGTAGTCTTTGGCTAGAGGTCTTACCCTCTTACACTCTACAGCCCCAGAACTGAGCCTTGTATAGCCATGCTGGGAGAAATTACTGGCTGCTACAGGGGCTATAGGTGCTAGAACCCCATCCTGTGGTCTGTTACTATTAGCAGGTTTCTTAGCTCATCTTGAGCTGGAAGGTTGCCTAAGGTAAGTTTCCCTTTTCTTTTCTGTTTTTGACACAGTACTGGAGAGTTAATTTTGCCTGGCAGAGTTGCTCGGTCATGGAGCTATGTCCACAGCCATCTACTACTGCTATTACCACTAACTACTACCACTACTACCTCTTCCTCTTCCTCTTCCTCTTCCTCTTCCTCTTCCTCTTCCTCTTCCTCTTCCTCCTCCTCCTCCTCCTCCTCCTCCTCCTCCTCCTCATCATCATCATCATCATCATCATTATTATTTTTGAGACAGAGTTTCTCTATGTAACAGCCTTACCTGTTTTGTAACTTGCTCTATAGACCAAACTGACCTCAAACTCAGAGATCCGCCTGCCTCTGCCTCTGCCTCCTGAGTGCTGGGATTAAAGTCGTGCACCACCACTGCCACTTCTTTGAGACTATTCAAGGTTTTTAGGGCCAGACATCTAATGAGAAGGAATAGAAGACCAGCACCACCATTGGAAACACCATTGAAATGTTTATAGTCATTTTAATCTTTATCTTGTTATCATTCATGATGCAGGTGACACGAGGCTGGTCCCAAGAGGGGTGGTTGAGCAGGTCCCCTGGTGGGTGGGAGACACATAGATAGGCCATGCAGAGAGAGCTTGGGTATAGAGTTTATTTAGTGGGTATGCGGAATGGCATAAGAGTAAGGGATTATGGAGGAGCCGGGAGAGAAAAGGTGGGGGGACAGAAGAGAGACAGAAAGAAAAGTGAGGGAGGGGAGGGGAAGGGGAAGGGAGAGAGGCAGAAGCTGCCTCTCAAGAAGATGGACATACAGGAGGCAGGAGATCTGTTTGCCTTGGCAGGGGAAGTGGGGGAGGAGTTGTTAAGGGGGTGGGATTGGAAGTGGGGGATAGGATGCCCAGGTGACAGGACAGGTCAGCAGATTTGTTATAGCACTTGTGCTGTGAGTCCCGGAGTCTTAATCCTGCAAAATAAAGTGAAAATACAGCTTGTGTTTTGCCTTTCCCCAACTCATCTAGAATCCCAGGATTATAAATTAGGACCTCAGGTTTCATGGGCTAACTTTCTGTGGAGAAGGATCCTGTGACAGACACGCCTGGACATTCAGTGCTAGCACCTCATGTTTATATAGACATAGTTAGTCATCTCTACCTTGGAAGGCAGCCTGGGTCACTATAGCTCTTAATAAATTCCTCACAATAGTGAAACCAAACCCTGCTGCTCTGTGGTCTACCCATATATTTTGCTTCGCACAGTTTGAGCAAACAAAATTTGTTTTCTCCCTTTTCTCTTATACTATCATTTAAATATTTAAAGACAGTCTTTGGGTCTTGCTAAATGTTCTCTTCCTCCCTGTTGCCATTAAACACTGCCTGTAGTTCTCTCCACCGACATTTAAATGGGATCTGGGGGTTAGGCTGTCAGGCTTGAACAGCAGCTGCCTTTCCCCACTGAGACATCTCACAGGCTGGATCATCATTAGCATTCTAATTAGGAACATCTCTAGGAAATGCTTCGCTGTCCTGTTGAGATGGCTTCTTAGACATTAACCGCAGAGTTGAGCACCATATGTATAACTGGTTTGTTCTTTCACCATCTGATGGGTCACGTTTGGGCACATGCCAGCTCTCAATGCCCATCATGGAATTCATACAAATTGTGATTTCCCGTACATTTGAGCATCTGCCTTTCAGCATCAGAGTCCAGTAGCACTCTGATCTATGAAGGCGTTGTGTTTGAATCCCTCTTTTAATGAGAGAGCTATTAAACGGTGGCGCTTGCAGCCATCATTCTGTCTCAGCAGCAAATGTGGAAGACGTCTGTAAAGAGTACAGGACGATAAAGTGACTGTTTAGGCGGCTGCCAGTCTGGTCCAGAGGCAGAGCCACCTTGCCTCCTGCTCTTGTCTGCGGTTGGCTGGGAACAGGCGACTCTGCATATGGCTATGCACATGGCTTATTTTGTGCTCTACTGCTATACTGAGGTCTCACGGCTGTAGGTTGTCACCTGGCTTTCTGCAGAAGAGATGGACTGTCTCCTGCTGCAGCACAAGGGCCGCTGAGTCATTGAGATGTTTTTTGTTCATGTAGTTGCCTTTTGTTTCTAAGGCCATGTAAAACCCTTCCCAAGACTCAGAAATGAAGGAATTCTGGGACCTCTATTCTACTAGAATGACTACATCATCCTGTATGTGCTTGTAAAATCACATTCTATATTTGCTCATTCGTCTTGTTTTTAACACGTGGAAGACTTTCTCACTATCGTTAATTCAATTGGTTTTGAATCTGTCTCATCATTGTACTTTGCCTTGGAAGCCTCAGGGTAAGTGTGTTGGAGAGTGAGTACTCACTTGGCTGGGGGGTAGTGTTTGGCAGTAGGAGGACCCATTTGTCTCTGGGGAGGATGGAGAGTGTTTGGCAGTAGGAGGACCCATTTGTCTCTGGGGAGAATGGACTGTGTTTGGCAATAGGAGGACCCATTTGTCTCTGGGGAGAATGGACTGTG
>NW_004949151.1:2413619-2422813 GCF_000317375.1 Microtus ochrogaster | reverse complement strand
GGGGAGAATGGACTGTGTTTGGCAATAGGAGGACCCATTTGTCT
This sequence comes from Microtus ochrogaster, assembly GCF_000317375.1. Taxonomy (NCBI): domain Eukaryota; kingdom Metazoa; phylum Chordata; class Mammalia; order Rodentia; family Cricetidae; genus Microtus; species Microtus ochrogaster. The sequence continues at coordinate 2,422,769 of NW_004949151.1, read as the reverse complement.
CTGGGGAGAATGGACTGTGTTTGGCAGTAGGAGGACCCATTTGTCTCTGGGAAGAATGGAGAGTGTTTGGCAGTAGGAGGACCCATTTGTCTCTGGGGAGGATGGAGAGTGTTTGGCAGTAGGAGGACCCATTTGTCTCTGGGGAGGATGGACAGTACTTGGCATTAGGAGGATTCATTTGTCTCTGGGGAGGATGGAATAGCAACAACATTATATTTCTGTGAAATTATAAAGAGCATGCGATTCCATGGAGCCTCCAGTCTATTTTGAGAGAGAGAAGAAAACAGCCCTTGTTCTGTAACCAGAAGTACCTTGCGGAAATGGTTAGTGTCTGACCTTTCTTTGTTCTTAAGGAAAATAGTTTAGGCTCTGTTGTAGAGTTACAGACTGGACTTTCCAGGGACCGACAACAGAACAGTGGAGTTTAAGCTTGTTTACAAACCACTTTTAGTTTAAAAACCAAAACAAAGCAAAAACCACAGAAACCTAAATTTGTGTACACTGCTGTCTGTCACCATCCTGCTTAGGGAGTTTGTTTATTGACTTCTAGCAAGAAGAGGCTCTCACACTCTTTCTAGCCTTCCGCCTTAGTCTGTATCAGATCAGTTCTCTAAATGAAGGAAAATTCCATGACCTGAAATTACTCTTGAGCAAGCTTTTTGGTCTCCTCTTTTGGAGGGACTGTTTGCTGCAGTGTAAGGGATTTTAGGAGGTTGTCACATACCCATGTTATAGATGTCGTTGCCACTCTTTGTGTGTTCTCTCGGGACTGTTTTGATGTTAACAGATGCATTGGATGTCTCCAGCGTCCTTGCCTTCATTTCCGCCATCGGCATTGAACTGCTGCTTTCTCTTTCCACATGGAGGACCTCCCTGAGCCTTACCTTTGCCTGGAAAGCACCTGGTATCTGTTGCTCCAGGCTTGGGTCTGTGCCACTTGGCCTCACTGAAGGATTTACTCCTCTGTGACTTGGAGATTTCTGCAGCTCAGCCCAGCAGCATTCCAGATCCCACAGCTTAAGATGCTGTTGCATTGGTACCTCTAGAAAATGCTGCGTCTGGGATGAACCTCAGCTCTCACCCTCTCTCCACCATGAGAGAGAAATCCCACAGTAAGGCAGATGGAAACTCATGCTCACTTCTTCAGGGGGACTTTAGCCCTGTGCAGGCTGTTCCTGTTTCCATAGGCAGTGATCCTCATTTGAAGTCTCTTCTTCCCCTCTCCCTTCCTCCCCCTCACTACTTCTTTTCTGCTATGTCTTTAAATTCTTCTCAGGCCTGAACTCTCTGTAAATGCCTTTCTCTTATACCCAGAAAAAAATAACCATCTGGTTCCTTTAGCTTTTTCATGGCATCTACAGGCATAGCGATATTGGCTCTTGTTAGAAGGGAAGGAAAGATCTCATGTCTCAGGATAGGGCAGCTTTTTGGTTTTTTGAGACAGGGTTTCTCTGTGGCTTTGGAGCCTGTCCTGGAACTAGCTCTGGTAGACCAGGCTGGTCTCGAACTCACAGAGATCCGCCTGCCTCTGCCTCCCGAGTGCTGGGATTAAAGGTGTGTAGTAACACCGCCCGGAAGGGCAGCTTCTATGCAGTGTCGACATTCTCTGTCTTGCCATGTTCTGTAGCCTTTCAGCCTCTTTTATAGGCTCTTCACATGAACATTTGCCCATGCTCTCATCTCTTATGCACTGGTTCTGTCTTTAAAAACAAAACACCCCAGGAAAAATCCTATACTTTTTTCTCTGTGCACATCAGTCATCTGTGCTGTTCTTCACGGTTACCCCTCTGAAGAATGACTGTCCCCAAGAAGCTCACACCTTTCAGTTAGGATCACCTGCTGTCTGGTTTTTTCCATACATATTGCTAAGGTGACTGAGTTTACACAGTGTCCTATAAAATTAAAAAGTACTTATATGATACCTGTTCTGCTTCCAGCTCTTGTGTCTGGATCTATTCTATTACTGTATTTGAATGACCCTATAGATTATATATTTTCTGCAGAGGTTGGCATCCCAGGAGAGAAGTCAGCTCCCAATGCATGCTGGTATAACATAGTCTGGCATCCCAGGAGAGAAGTCAGCTCCCATTGCATGCTGGTATAACACAGGCTAGCATCCCAGGAGAGAAGTCAGCTCCCATGACGTGCTGGCATAACATAGGCTGGCAGCTGTTCACGGTCACAGAAGATAAACGAGAAGATTCAAAGTCATAGACGTTTGAGCCCACATTTAACAGATATATCCACTCACACAGCCACGCCTCCTCCTTCATTTCTCCACCACAGCTTATTCTGGCTCACACTTTCACAGGTTCCGGTTCGTGATTGCTCGTCTTCTTTGCTTCTGTGCTGTGGTTAGGTGGAGTAGAGCTGCTCAATTTATGTCGAGCAGGAAGCCCAGAAGAGAAGGGGCTGAATACTAGTGACCTCACAGTGACCTGCTGTCTTCCAGCCACACCCCCTCTTAGCACCTCCTTAGCAGTGCTTTTAGGTAGCTGTTTGCATAAAACGTGGGAGCAGTTATAGATATTTCAGTTTTTTTCCATACGTAGTGCACTTAGCTTGCAGATGTGTCTCAGATCTTTGTGTCTACATTTGTGTGAACCACATCGTGTCTTGCCTCCTGGGGGAAACCTACTGGGAAGAGTTTCTCCTTCCACTTTCCCCACCTCCAAATCCTTTGCTTGGAAGAGGCGGATCTTTAAAAGGAGCTTGAGATCGTCCAGTGGCATCCATCGCCAGGTGTCGTGACTGCAGTATGCACTGCCCTCTGCGGTCCCTCCACTCTTTCTCTTCCCTCCAGCCACACTTCCCCTCTGACATTTGCTGGCATAGGCAATGTTTCTTTTTGCTGTATCCTGTCCCTCTGCTGGCTCCCGTTGCTCCTCATGTTCCTGATTTCTTCTCATCTTTCAGCACGTGGTATCACCGCTTTGAAGAAGCTCAGACTGAGCACATTCCCCCTTGTCATGAAGTCCTGCCACACTCGGCCCTCTCTTCTCCACGGGAAAGCACCACTAGAATTTGCACTTGCTCCTCCCTACAAATGAGCAGAGTTCCTGAGAGCTCGGGGCTTCTTATTCTTGTATACATATCACAGCCCAGGTGGTCACACAAGAAACTTTGCTGAGCTACAGGCTCTGGTAAGATGTCTTGGATGGGTCAGTGCCCATTTGGTACTTTGACTGCAGGATTCTCTGGGGTTGTTAATCCCTGTATCCCTCTTTTGTGACCATAACTACTTGCCAGCCTCTGTTACACTGGCATGCTTTGCCAGAATAATTCCCGAGCATGTCAGCCTCTGCAGAGGATGTGTGTATTATGTATGAGTGTGTTCTGCATCAGCAGTAGGCGAGATCTGGAGAGAGGAGCTTTGAAAACTACACAAGTGTCTGTGCTGTGTTGGAGGGGCACACAGAGACCACTGTGCATGTGTAGAGGTCAGAGAACAATTTGGGGAGTGAATTCTCACCTACCATGTGCATCTTCGGGATCAAACTGGTTGTTAGACTTGGTGGCAGGTACCTTTGCAGGCCCAAGTATCTAATTTATGGAAATTGTCTGTAAATTGGATCACCTGCTTCCTGAAATACACATGGGCCACCCCAGACCTTGTTGGGTGGCTAGGATCCCTCCCCATGCCAGTTTGTGTGTCTGCTCCCTTCAGTGTGGTGCTGTCTAGCTTGTCACTGTTTCCCGTCACATGGGACTAAATGTGGAACATTTGAAGTTAGCATTCAAAGTACTTAAATGGAAGCTGAGCCCATTCTCTTTGTGCAAACTGTTCTGTTCCTTTGGGTCTGTGTTACTCTAGCGCTTCTGCAACTCAGCAGCAAACTTTTCAAGTCCGGTAGCTTTCAGGCATCTTTGTGTTTGAAGAGACATTTACATGTTTTATATTTACCTTGTATTATGAGTGTTAACTTAGAAGGATTTTAGTGAGTGAGTGCAGAGGAGGTGAAAGCAAGACTCCCAAGGCCAGGACGCACAGCTTCCTGGAAATGCACGTGCCTAGCACACACAGAGGAGGGGAGGGAACTGTGTTTGATGTCTGATTGTTCCCTTTAAGAATTCACCGTCTTCCCCTTTAGTTTAAGCTTGAATTTTTCTCTTCCTTCCTTCCTTCCTTCCTTCCTTCCTTCCTTCCTTCCTTCCTTCCTTCCTTCCTTCCTTCCTTCCTTTTTTTTTGAGGAACTTTGTGAAAGGCAGATGATGTATTCTTGTGTAGTGCTCCATTTGTCCTTGAAATACTTCCGGATCTTAGGGTTGGGCTTTGAGAAAGCCACTGATGATTAACATATACTGCTACCAAGTATGCTTTCCTTAGGTAAATAATCCTTTTATTTGCATTTTCAGCATTTTGTGGCTGTGAATAAAGAGTTCAAGTGTGTATGTGTAGACGTGTGTGAGACGGCGGTCAGAGTGCATGTGCCCTGTCGTCTGGACCCTCCCCGAGGCCAAGCACTTGGTCTCACTTTTGCTTGAATCTCCATGATTTTGTCATGTTGCTTGAGAATGTACCTTCCGCCCTCACCAGGGTGAGGAATTGTCAGTGATGGAGCAGACTCCTTGTATTTAGAAGAATATGCACAGTTCTGAATTCTTTCCTTAATGTGGACTGATTAACAGTTCAGGAATGGAATTGAATTTTAGATTTCTGAGGAGGAGGTAATCTCAAACGGAAGTGTTCTGCAGTGGGGTCCCGGAGCCCTTGGTTGGCTGCTAGCCTGCAAGCATGGAGAGCTGTGCGCTGAGTTGCATTTCTCTGCCAGCTGCTTCAGCTCTCTTCCCTGAAGACAGTTCCAGACGTGTAGCTCTTTAATGTGTTATACAGCGCCTTTAGTTGTTATATGGCAGGATGAGGAAAAACAGCTAACTATGTTGTTCATTTTACTTCTGGGTGGAGGGCAAGAGGCAGATGAAATAGTATGTTTCCCTAACTCTGTGTTCTTTTGTTATTACTCTTGTTCTCTAGGCATTAAGTGTCACCGAAACCCTGATTAAACCCTTGGAAAAATTCCGAAAAGAACAACTCGGAGCGGTAAAGGTTTGTGTCTACTTTGAGCACACTTGTAAACAGAGCATGCTGGCGCCTTTGCTGTTGCTGCTGTCTGTATTCACATTTGGCAGAGTGAAGGGCATGCTGGGATAGACCATCTGTTGTTTATGTTTTCAATGCTCTTTTCCCCTTCGGGGAGGTGGAATTGAAAATAAAACCAAATACTTGCATGGGTAGTAAAATACCTAGAAATTTTTGACCAAATTTTGCAGGGGGCTTAAATCTCTCAGGCAGAGCTCCCCCGTAGTGGTAGGTGTGTGTGTGTGTTTGCCCATGGCAGTCACAGGTGTTTGTGCCCACAGCAGTCGCTTGTGTGTGTCCGTGGCAGTCGCAGGTGTGTGTGTTTGTGTGTGTGTCTCCATGGCAGTCACACTTGTGTGTGTGTGTGTGTGTGTGTGTGTGCCCGTGACAGTTGCAGGGGTGTGTGTGAGGGTTCTGACTGTGCCTAGGCATTGATTAGGGGCTCTTTTCCCTCATGAAGCTGTGGAAACCAGGGAGAGTCATTGTTATTGGGATGTGATTTCCTTGACTATAGCAGAAATCGATCGAGCTTCTATTATGTGTAAGTATTTATTGCCATATTGACCTACAGCCTCTCATTCAAGGGTTTGGGATGTAGCCAAGACTTCCTGGATTCATACAGCAGGCCGCTTTACCACAGTGGGACCTGAATATGTTTAGCAACTTCTAAAGTTTGTGATCTCAGCCTTGAAGTTAACCCAGAGAAATAATTTCCACCACTCTCTTTCTTTTTCTTTTTTAACATGAGGAAGGAGAAGTACCATTTGTGTGTTGTTGACCGTTCTTGTGAGAAGAGAGTCATACATTTTAAGTAGGAAAGAGAACTTTCTCTCTCTCTCTCTCTCTCTCTCTCTCTCTCTTTATTTTTTTTGGATGTGAGCCTAGCCTTTAATGGCTGAGTCATCCCTCCAACCTGGAAGGGAACTTTTGTGTTTGTCACTTTTCATAGAAAAAAGTCAGAATTCTGTGGTACAAATGAATTTTGTGCCTAGTAGCTGTAACTGCACAGCTGGACCCGACCCGCTCCATCCAGTATTCCTCCTTTGAAGCAGTTTGTTGGATTAGTTGCTATTCCTCTTTGGTCCCCCTATACTTGACAGAGACACTGTAAGTTGAGGGTAGTGATGTCTGTAAGGGTGCCCAGTCCCTTCTCCTGGCAGGTGAGCTGCAGCAGCAGGTGATTGGACGCCCCTTTCTGCTCAAGGACTCATCCTTGCCTTATCCGTGATGCGAAGGACCTGGTGTCCTTTGGTTTTTCTCCGATGTATCTTCTCTTCGGAAGCTTGATCATGCTTCTGTTCCATAGGCAGGCACTGCGTGAGACAGCATTCATTTCATGCTTCAGTCAGAAGGTGGGCGGGGGGGGGGACTATATTGCCTTAGGGTGTGAGTGATTAGCTAATAAACAGCTTTATGTTTTCATTGTCCACTTAGTTCTCTAGGTTTTGAACATCTTTCTCCGGTTGACCATTAACAGAATCTTTTCTCGTTACCTTTCCTGGTCCCAGGTTTCCTTCATGTTCGAAGTTGTTTGTTCAGAAAAGTAATTTGCAAAATAAACGGCCCCTTAAAGGGGAGATTACTGCAGTAATATGTAGTGTGTGACTCAGGCTTGTAGTGACCAAATGCTGTCCAAAGGCCCGTGTCTCTGCAATTTCCCCGTGTTTCCTGCAGCAGGTTTTGGAGGATTTAGCTACATTCTTGCTGCACAGTATGTGGAGTTGCTGTCTTGTCCTTTGATGTCCCTGGAGAAACCAGGTGGGACCCTGGGAGAACTTCCCCCTTTTTAACATAGTAAGTAGGAGTTGCTGCCTCTCTGCTGTAGTAATAGAGAGGTGGCTCCTCTTGCATTACCTTGTTAAGTCTTTCAAAGACTGCTAACCTTCTCTAACCTCTAGAGTCCTCCGCCTTGCCTTACTGTAGAAGGTGTCTAGAAAAGAGCTTATCTGGTTAATAATAATTCTGTAATTACCAAAGAAGAACTTGGAGTTTAGATACTTGCACATGTGCGTGCGTGTGTGTCCCTGAGCGTGTGCACGTGTGTCCCCCTGTCTGTGTGTCTGCTATTGGACACCCAGCCCTGTTTTGATGAAGCACAAACTTGTGTTCCTTTGATTAGTGTGCTCACATGCGATTTTAAAAAGACTTTCGCCTCTTAGTTGGAAGCCTTTTTGACAATCATCACCCAACAGTTTTCACGTGGAGATAAAATCAGCACATTTACAAGCTGACCACTTCAGAGTTTTCAGATGCCAGCGTCAGCTTTGGCCTTTCTCTCCTGGCTCTTTTTCCCATGTGTTGATTTCACCCCGTTGGCTCTTGGCGCTCTTGATTCCCTGTGTGCCTGCATCCTCTAGTTTCTAGAAGCCTAATTATATGTCTAACTGTGGTGGAAGTGTAATCTAAGTTGCTCGGTGGTTTTTGTAAATTGGGCTTTTAAAACCTTCCAAGGTACTCCTGATGATCTTGCTCTGTTTTGATGTGCCTGCCTTGAGTCATGTCTGCTGGGTTTAGGCTTGTTTCTGTTTTGAAGATTCTTCTGTGTTTCCTTGTGTGCCTGCTGGGATCAGGACCTGTGGGCTGGTGCTTTGGGCTGTGCCGCAGTACTGTTGGGAGTTTACGTCAAAGCTTGCTTCATTTCTTAGCTCGTTCTCATCCTCTTTCCTTTTTTCTGCACGATGTTGGCACTTATTTGCAGTGTCTCCCAGCCCCGTTAAAGCTTTGCTCATTTGGGGCAAAAGCACATTGAGTAAAATGTGCAGGTCCCAGCGAGAGAATCTGAATTGCTTTCTCAGGCACCTTACCAGCCAGGTGATAGTGCGAGCCTGGGTCTAGAACATAGCAGCCATGTGTAAGTGTTACACAGATGCCACTAAACTGTCGTGACAGATTTTCAGATGACCTCAGAACAGAGTTTGATTTTACCCAGTAGACCCAAACATTTCAACACAGTACTTGAAACAAATGTCTTTTTAAAATACATTATGACTTCCCCTTTCAGCCCAGGACCAAGCTTGGAGTCACATTTTAAAAACATTTCTTTCCTAGAATATGTCTAATGAGTAGTCTTAATAACAGCCGACTGGCCCGGACTTTGTAAACAATGGCAGGACATGAGCAGAACCTAGCCTTCCCTGGCAGCTTACGTCAAGAAGTTTGGTAAAGCGAAGCGTTGCTTTGATTTAATCCTGGTACTTTCCCTTTAGTTATGGAGCACATACCTGTGCCTCTCACATGTGGGACATGTCACATGCCAGTCTGTGGCAGAGTAAGAAGTGGGGGGTCGGTGGGGATGAGCTGTGGAAAGTGGGCTGTGCTGAGCCGAGGTCTGGGAGCTACCCCCACTGGCTCTGAACATGGTCAGCCAGTCGGGAGACCGCTTTGTGCCGTCAGAATTCTTTCAGTGCCCCTCAGTTTCCCGGTCTGTCTCCGAGGGTGGTTTAGAGAATTAGAGGATGCTGAAGTACCCACAAATGTCAGTTTGGGGCCTGATGTGTGTTTGCAGTCATGTTGTCACCCTGCTTGGGGCTTGCTCCCCCTCAGCTTGCCAAAAAAGAATCGCTCAGGTTTTTATCCCCTCTTCATTCTGGATTGACTGTGATTGGTCTGCCCAGCTGTGGCACGAGTTAGGTGATCTACAGCAAGTGTTTACGTGTTGTGTGTTGCTCTGGCCAGTGTTGGTGTCCTGTGATACCATCTGACTTACTCACTTGTCCTCAGATGCTGCCTTGTTCATGCTGGATGAGGAGCCAAGCATTGGACTGTGTGGGGGGAAAAGCTGAATTCTCTTCTCTTTAGAAAGGCTAAAGGCAGAGGCAGTTGAAGGAGGATTGTAATTGGGCTGGATAGCTCATTGGGATGCCATGTTGAACACAGGGCTGGAGTTAAGGGCGGTGCCCCCCTCAGTGGGGAGGGAGTGCTTCCTGGAAATGGGTGTGACTGGGCAGTCATCACACACACACACACTCTCACACTCCTCAGCGTGGGGAGGGGAGTGCTTCCTGGAAATGGGTGTGACTGGGAAGTAGGTTCACACACACAACACACACACACACACACACACACACACA
>NW_004949151.1:2412541-2413312 GCF_000317375.1 Microtus ochrogaster | reverse complement strand
TGTGACTGGGAAGTAGGTTCACACACACACACACACACACACACACACACACTCACACACACACCTCAGCGTGGGGAGGGGAGTGCTTCCTGGAAATGGGTGTGACTGGGAAGTAGGTTCACACACACACCACACACACACACACACACACACACACACACACACACACACACTCACTCACACCTCAGCGTGGGGAGGGGAGTGCTTCCTGGAAATGGGTCTGACTGGGCAGTAGGATCCTGGTGGAGCACAGAGCATGGGGACAGAGCCAGCAGGACTTCCTAGTGAGGGTTGGGCCGTGCGAAGGGTGTGAGAGCCTTGGTGACTGCTGCCGTCTTCGGGGCCTTGGTTTCTGTGCAGTGTTAGTTCTCTTCCTCATTCAGATAAAAAGAGAAGAGGTGGGATCCCAAGGAGGCGTTAAATTCTCCAGACTACTCAGATGTTGAACATTATTTCATGCTTATGGCTGCAAAGGAAAACCTTTTTGTTTTCCAAGAAAAGTTGTAAAATGCAGATAACTACACAAAGATGGTCATGGTAAAGTGTAACGATAGAAAAATCTTCTCTTTTCGAAAGCAAAACCATGCTACAGTTTACAAATACGTTCATATTTTTGTGATTTTTTTTTCCTTTTTCATGGAAATGTAAAGTGATAAAATGAAGTGAGAATTTTTATTTCTTTCCAACCCTGGCTGCTGTTTCCCTTACTTGTGTTGTGTTGTGTACCCCTTCATCTGGAGGATTGTACAGTGTGTACCCCTTCATCTGGAG
>NW_004949151.1:2408959-2412278 GCF_000317375.1 Microtus ochrogaster | reverse complement strand
CTGGAGGATTGTACAGTGTGTACCCCTTCAGCTGGAGGATTGTATAGAGTTTTGAAATCTAGAGGATCTCCTTGGGCTTCTGCTACTTGTTTTGCTTAGATGATCTTTGTTTTACTTTGAGATCTGATGGCAATCTCTTTATTATAGCTTCATTTGTAACTCGTGACTCTTTCAGCGCATCTGGAATTAATTTTGACATGGGTGGGGTTCTGTTTCCCAGATAAACAGTTGCACTAATCCCACTAGTTAAATAGTGCATTTTACAATAGTATGTTTTCTGCAGGGCACCTTTGTACATATTTTACTTTTTTATTTTTTTCTGAGACAGGGCTTCTCTGTGTAGCCCTGCCTGTCTTGCAACTCATTCTGTAGACCAGGCTGGCCTCGAACTCTCAGAGATCCACCTGCCTCTGCCTCCTGAGTGCTGGGAATAAGGTGTATACCACCACTGCCTGGCTATAATTTACTTTTTAATGACATTTAAGAGTTCTCCTAATTTGAGTTGTGTGTCTTAGGTTCATGAATTTCCCCTTCTATTTCTACATTAATATTGTAGAAGTACAATTTTCTTATTTTTTCCTTCACTACTATTTTAAGTCCTATCTTTACTTTTTTTACATGTTCAATTTTATGACAGATTATCCTGTGAGCCATATTTAATCTGTAAACTGTTTACTTGGCTTAGTAGTGAGTTTTATAAAAACATGTTGAGGTTTTCTTTTTTCAGCTGTTTGACAGAAGAGATAACATGTGGCTGGCTTGTGTCTCACACGGAGACAAGCTCAGGTCTGTTGCGATAGTCCTGTGAAGGGCGGTTTCGCCGCCAGTGCCCAGCCTTGAGGACTGTCTGGCCTGCTAAAACCCAGCCAGTCACACCTACCAGCTGACCCAGTAGACTCTCCTGAGTTCAGGTCTGCTTGCTATGAAGCAGTTGCTTCTCACACTTAATTTGAACTGCAGGACTGTGCTGCCCGTTTGTGTATTTGTGTCCTATCTGCAGCTCCTGGCTGCAGTCCTTAAGGCTCAGATAATTTTATCTCAAGAAATGAAGTGAGCACAAAGGAACAAGTATGCTACAGCCGCATGCAGAATGAACGCAAGGAGAAGTCACTGGTTCTCTCGTTGAGAGTCCTGAGTAGCGGCAGCGCCTGGGCAGGGCAAGGCACGCTGCCAGCCTGAGTGGTTCAGAGGTTCCCAGATAAGACAGTTAAGAAAGCTTTGTTCTGCCATATTCTTTCATCCCAGCTTTACCTCCATGTTAGTTCACATACCCACTGTTGCTGAGTGTGTGTGTTGGGGGTTTTGGCCACTGAATCCAGTTCTGTGATGTGGATGGAATCATATAAGCAAGTAAAACTTTTCTGAGTCTTCGTCTTTAGGCAGCTTCATTTGTTCAAACAAGATATTACCACCTTCCCCCTTTTTTGTCTAAAAATTAAATAAGGCTATAACTAACAAAATTATATACAGCAAGTACAATAGTTATATACCATATATACAGGCAATGAATACATCAACAGTGTCTAGTCCATTAATAATCCATAAATTCAGAGAAAATACTCCATATCTATCCTATTTTGGTGATTCCAAATGTTGTACCTAATTCACTTCCTATTCTAACTTGCATATCTTTTATGTCTCTCAACCTTATACACTTTACACCTCTTAAGTGAGTTTCTTTTCTGAATCTGGTAACAAGGAAAACTATAACTGAAGTTCTTAACTCCCTCGGAGACCCAAGATGGGAATAATATTACCCAACTAAGCAGGAAGTTCAAGCAAGTGACTTCCAAAAAAAATGTGAACTGACAAACAGCTGGTTGCCTGGACAGTCACCCAGGTTTCCCCTGGAACCCATTTTTGGCCTATAGGCCTAGCATATCTGACAGACTTTTCTGTGAAACAGGATATTCTAAAGGGCTGTCCTATCTTGTCTTGCCAAAGTTTGGCAGTCCTTTCTTTTGTGTCCTGCTTATCCAGTTTGTACAGTAGGCTGTCAGCAGTTGAGGCAAGAGCACTTTCTTACCAGGGGCTAACCTTTGCCACAGAGAAAGTAAATTCCATGTGGAGTTTCTTTGATGCCCATCATCTTCTCTGCAGTAGATTGGTGCTGCCAGTAGCAAACCTGTTTCACTGTCATTAAAAAGAAAAGAACCTGTGTTATTAAAACATCTTAAATACCATATTCTGTAGATCTCTTATGTGTTTAGAGATGACCTGTCTATCTAATATATCTGTTTGACCTTGAAAACATACCTAATACAACTTCAAGTTCAGTTGTAATAGGTGACTAATTGCTAACCTGCATTTTCTTATTATCTTAATTAGTTGGTAATAATAACTTTCAGGGGCTAGAAGTTTCTAGCTAAATGATTTGCACAGGTACCATACCTTGAACAAAATTAGAAATGTACATAGAGTATGTTCTAACAAAAATAGTCTCAACTTCGTATCAGTATACAAAAAAGGTTACTCCTTATGACGGAGTTGTGCATGCTGGACGTGCTGTGGTAAATGCAGAGGCAGGCCTGCCCTTGCTGTCTAAGTGGAGAGATGGGTCCTGAGAGAGTGGTATGACTGTTCTGCAGGTCCATAACACACTGTGGACAGGACCCGTCCACGCCCTGATACACTCTCCATACTGTCAGCTTTCTCAATGGGGGATGACGAGAAGGCAGTGATGTGGCTTGTGCTGTATTTCCTGCTGTTAAAATAGTTGAGAAGCATAGGAGAAACAGAAAAGATGCTAACCATCTGTGACTGGACTCAGCACCTTGTACTTACAGAAAAGCTGTACACTGAGAAAAACTACTTAGGGCATAAAGACTGTTTCTGCTTCATCAGAGGACTGACAAGTTCAAGATGCTAAAGGAAAGCCTCTTGCTTTTCCCTTACAACCCATGGATCATGGGTTCTCCACAGATGAGTCACAGCAAAACATTCCTGGATCATTCTGAAGAATAGTTAGGCTCTCCTTGTCACACATTTGGGAAGGTTATTATTTTACTTTATACACATGAGTGTGTGTACATGTACGTCTGTGTAACGGCGTAAACGAATGCAGACAGATTGTAAAAATATATATATACAGCTTTAATAGACTTACAGAACCACCGTTCCCGCGGAGACCAGGAAAGCAGAAGCAGCATCTGGGAACACGCTCGCCAAATTTATATGCAAACATTAGCCCGAGGTGAACATGCCCCCTAAGGGGCGGGACTTATCCCTACATCTCCCCTTTTTGTCTAAATAAGACAGAACTAAACCAAATAGAACTATATACAATAATAACAAATAATAAATATAACAAACAATATTG
>NW_004949151.1:2403677-2404304 GCF_000317375.1 Microtus ochrogaster | reverse complement strand
TCGGGGGCAAAATAGCCCGATGTTGGATGCCAAAATGTAAAGGTGTAAACGAATGCAGATTGTAAAAAAATATATATACAGCTTTCATAGACTTATAGAACCACCGTTCCCGTGGAGACCAGGAAGCAGAAGCAGCGTCTGGGAACACGCTTGCCAAATTTATATGCAAACATTAGCCCGAGGCGAACACCCCCCCTAAGGGGCGGGACTTATCCCTACACATCTGTGCTCCGTGTGTGTGCAGCGCTCACAGACTACAAAAGGGCACCAGATCCCCTGGAACTGGAGTTGCAGACCGCCGTGAGCCTCTGTTTGGATTCTAGGAAACAAACCTGGGTCCTTCTCTAGCCCTGAAATTTTTGTTTTAAGGCTTCTCATGTTGGTAATTAGAATTGGGAAGAAACACCAATTCCCGAATCTCTTCTTCATCAGTGTGGGGATGAATTTGTGATCTTCAGTGATGACACAGAGGCTGTGCTGTCCTAGGCTTCCAAAACTCGACTTGTAGTTCCGAGCAGTAGGGACGTGTGTGGCAGGATGTAGAAATCCCTTCCTTCCTTCCTTCCTTCCTTCCTTCCTTCCTTCCTTCCTTCCTTCCTTCCTTCCTTCCTTCCTTCCTTCCTCCGT
>NW_004949151.1:2369577-2403577 GCF_000317375.1 Microtus ochrogaster | reverse complement strand
CTCCCTCTCTTCCTCCCTCGTTTCCTCCCTTCCTCCCTCGTCTCCTCCCTTCCTCCCTCCTTTTCTTCTCTAAGACAGAAAAGTCTAGGGTAGTTCACTATCTTTGGTTTAGAAAAAAGCAAAAAATAAGGATGGAGATGTGCCTGGGGTCTGGTGGGAGTTGAGGGACTCTAATGTGGATGGACAGACAGACTTTTCCCATCACAAAGGTATTTAAAATCGGCTTAAAATGTTTGGTAGAAGTGGATTGAGCTGAGCAGGGGCTGCTCTGCCATGTTCACCCACAGAAACTGGTTTGCTTTTTTTCCCAAATGCCTGCATAGCAAAAGCCAAGTAAATTCTAACTCTAGGCAGTCCCCGAGAAGTGTTTGCAGCCAAGCCGATTGCTCTGAGTATGTCAGTATTGTGTTGCGATCTGTTGACCACTGATGCCGTGCTAAGAGGCTTGGGAAACTCAGTAGCAGTTCTGGGCTGAGCATCGTTATATCCCAACTGGACTGTTGGCGACTTTCTTCCCCGAGACGTTCTAAATTATCATGAGTAAAACTGTGTATAGAAAACTTACTCCGTCTAACGTGAGTTTCATCTCTGAGCAAAGTCCTGAGAAAGCTTGTTCTTGAAGCGCCACCTTTTGTGTGTTTTCCTTACTTGTGAGAGAAGATGGAGATGACATGATTTAACTCAAGTGGGTATGCAGAGTTGAAAGTCGTGATGGGTTGGGAAGAAATCGTGAGAAGTGTCTTCGTGGTCCCAGTGCCGACTCTGATTGACAGCAGGGGCTTGGGACAGGAGGCCTTGCTTCACAGTGTCTTCACATCTCCTTGCTTTACTTGGATGCCTTACTTTTAGCCATTTTTCATATTTTTAGCCTCCAGCAGATTTAACTGTGTTTGTGATTTATGTGGTATGTGTAATCACCATTGCCTGGTTTTTATTTGTAGGAAGAGAAGAAGAAGTTTGACAAAGAGACGGAAAAGAACTACAGTCTGATTGATAAACACTTGACTCTGTCTGCCAGGAAGAAAGAGTCACATTTACAGGAGGTATTCTGTTCACGTTTCTCTTAGGATGTGCATCTGAGATTGACAGACACGGGAGTGCAGATACAGCAGCGAATCAAGAATAGAGTTCTGTGAAATATACCTGTAGTATTGGTTAAGTATTGCTTCATAGTAGTAAATTTTAGACTCTGAGTTTTTCACAGCAGCAACGTTAGTCAGGGTGATAAAGAATTTATACAGCCGGGCATTGTGGTGTACGCCTTTCATCCCAGCACCCAGGAAGGAGAGGAAGATAGATCTCTGTGAGTTTGAAACCAGCCTTGTCTACAGAGTGAGTTCCAGGACAGCCAGAGCTACACAGAGAAACCCTGTTTCTAAAAACTGAAAAAACAAATGACCTCCGCAAACAAGCCCCCCACATACTTTTTTGCAGGGATAGCCCTGCTCTTGGGTTTCAGTCTCCTTGATGAGCGGAACTGAATGAGCTCATACACTGTTTTCTCTATGTGATAGCAGCATTAATCTAAGTGGACACTGAGAGCTTGGGAGGTTCTTGTTGGCTGAGTGGATCTGTTCTACTTGTTATTAGACAGGTTGTTTTGAATGCAGTATGTAAGCAGAAAGGAATTTGTATCTTAACCTCTCATTTTCCCCATTTCTTTCTAAATTTCTCGATTTTTTTCCTCCCTGTCCATAGGCTTGACTAGAAATTTCAGTTATTTACAATATGGAATATAGACTTTTACAAGATTTCTTTTAATTTTTAAAATAGTACATGTATAGTATTTTATGTATGTGTGTGTGTGGGTGATGTGTACACATGAATGCAGGTGTCCACAGAGCTAGAAGAGAGTGACAGGTCCTCTGGGCTGGAGTGACAGGTGGTTGTGAACTGCCTCAAGGAAGTACTCGGCACCAAACTTACGCAGGAACAGTATACACTTCCTTTTCAGATAAAATCGTTCTTTATTTTGGAGAACACATGTGCACACCTGCCCACACAGACCCACTCCCACCTCACCATACACCCCTGACACCACACAGACACCGCCTCTCTCTCTCTCTCTCTCTCTCTCTCTCTCTCTCTCTCTCTCTCTCTCTCTCTCTCATATCTACACTCTATCTCCACCCAGCTACCATGGACCTCAGTACCTTCCTGTGAACACCCAGCGTCTCTTCAGCCCCACACCATGGATTTTATTAGCAATGATGTGCTATGCAGTTGAGGACTGTGACTTACCAACAGAAGTATCAAACTGCCTTCCCTCCGTTTGTTTGTGTTTCAGCTCACGTGAGCCTGGGTATCATGTTCTACTATGTATGTACCTGCTGACATGTCATCTAAATGATAACAGTGTAAAACCCGGCTTGTGTGCTTTACTTAGAGACTCTGTGTGTTTGATTCTACAGGTGATATTTTCTTTTGTGTTTCTCATACCATTGGCATTTGGTTGACATTTAATACTTTATAAAGAGAAAATAGCTTTTATGTTACTTAATCCTCACTACAATGCTTGAGGCACAGGACTTTGCTCTCTCCTTGTTATAGTCGACACAGAAGCCCTGCAGCGGCTCCCCCACCGCCATCCCGAGTCTGTTCTGCAAGGACAGCAGCTGTTCTTTTTCACCCCTCTTCATTTCTCCACTTTCAATCATTTTAGAGACAATTTATATGCCTCCAGCCAGTTTCCATCTCCACGTCACTCTGATTAGCCACCTGTTCCTAATGTCCTTGTGTATGGTGTAGGAGGGCATCCTCGGCTCCCACACCCCACCCTCGTCCGTCAGCATGCCACCCCTTCTCATGCCCCCTTTCTTTTGAAAGCCCAGCTGATGGTGCCTCCAGAAGCCTGGGACCCAGGCCCCATGTGCTCTGCACTGCCCACTCAGGACCAGCAGTTTCTTGCTGGGGCTCTTTGCATTTCTTCTTCCTGCTGCTTAGAATGGAGTTTTTATTTTATTAATTTGGTACATTGGTAATTGGAGTTAGGTCTGATACACACCAGACACACACTTTACTACTGAGCACACCCTAACTCCTGTCCACTTTGTTCCAACCCAGACCCACTTGTCTGCCTCCTTCAGATACTGTCCCTGAACCATTTACTCAGGCCTTGTGGTAGAAAACCTACCTTCCTGCTGTCTGTTAAGATGCCCTTCCTCTGGCCGACTGTTATCTTTTTACTCCTCCTATGTATTGTTGCATGGCTTCTTTCAATGGTTGTGAGCCCTCTGAAGGCTACAATCTTGGATTCAGTCCCTGTCTGCTGAGATCAGTACCTGTCAGCCTGACTAGTTTGACAGTGTCCCTAATCCCAAAGACCATTAAACTGTGAGTCTTGAATTTGAAGAGGCCCCAAAGATGAGTGCATTCAATTCCATTTCAATTGAGCATTTTTTCTCTCTTGTTCTGTGCACTCTTCATAAACAATAGGTTCCCAACCTTCTTGCAAGCACATCAAAAGGAGGAAGCATCTAAAAGAGGAAAAAGTTTGGTCTTGGATGCTCCTTGCTTTTCTCAGCTGCTCATGTGTGGCTGATCTTGAGTGAATTGTCTTTAGCTCAAGAGATTAATTAAGGTTGCTAGGTATGACCCTGAGCAGAGGGACAGAAAAGATGTGGGCGTCATTCTCAGTTCTTGTTTAAAGAACAGAGTCTTGTAGTGTGTTCACACTGTGCTGACTATTATTGTTGTAATGTGTTCACACTGTGCTGACCACTGTTGTTGTAATGTGTTCACACCATACTGACCACTGTTGTTGTAGTGTGTTCACACCATGCTGACCACTGTTGTTGTGGTGTGTTCACACCGTGCTGACCACTGTTGTTGTGGTGTGTTCACACCGTGCTGACCACTGTTGTTGTAGTGTGTTCACACCGTGCTGACTACTTTTGTAAAAGCGTTCATTCTGTACCCCTAAGTATAACTGGAGTATTGTGGTATTGTAAGCTGTGAGCCAACTGTGACCTGGAGACTGTGGTGGCCTGGTAGTTTCTGCATTTCCAGTGGGCTAAAGTAGGTGGCGGAAGGCAGCCAACAACGTGAGGGGAGTAGCACAGGCAGAGCAACTGGAGGTCGAGCCGATCTGCATGTAGCAATCCCCAGTGATGGTAACGTGCAGCGATCTCCCCTTTGCGCTCTGAAGTTTCTTAACTGCTCAACACGATTTCAGGGTTTCAGCTGTGGCTTACGCTGTTGGCTGTGGATAATCAGACTGATCACTGGAAACATACAGTCAAGAGTTTTAGGTAGAAACTCTCATTTTGGTAACTTTACATTTACACTTTATGTAAAGTATTTTAACTAACTACTAGACAAACATTAAATGTGCTTTTAGAACCTTCTGAAGTCTGTTATAGACTTCGTTTATCTTAGCCTCTTGAGCTGTACAAGGTCATTCATTGACTCATTGCTTCACTTGGCTGTGCAGCCATTCCCCACCCCTCTCCAGAGTGTAAAGAAACCCTTTAGTGAAGCTGTAGGTCTCCCAAGGCTTCCTGCAGCACCACCGTTCTTTCTGGCACTCTGCCTGGCTAGTTTAGGTATTTCATATGTTTGGAGTTTCTGTTTTTGTGTCTTCATTGCATTACGAGACCTAACAGTTCACCCATGCTGGCAATATTGCCATGATTTGCCTCTCTCCCTCCTTCCATTCCTTCTTCCCAGAGTGGAGTTAAGTGGAATTTCACAGCCTGCTGGTGGCAGGCCGACCTCATCCTTAGAGGGCTTGCTCATGCGAGTGTTGGTGGGACCTTTGACCCACTTCCATGAGGAAGTGGAATCCGTAATCTTCAGTCTTTGGGGGTCATGACACTTTAGAGTCCAGGGAGGATCATTTTTGACTTCCATGTATGCTCCTGTGGCAGGAGAGTATCCGTGAGTGAGTCATGAGCGACCAGTCACATGTTCTAATACAAGTTTATGAACGCAGTGCCCGGGGGTTGGAGTTCATTGAGCTGTGCTCTTGGGTTTGATGGCTTCCTGTCTTGGCTCAGCTAACAGCGGCTGTTTTAATACAGGCAGATCTCCAAGTGGAGCAGACCCGGCAGCACTTCTACGAACTCTCTCTGGAATATGTGTGCAAGCTACAGGAGATTCAAGAAAGAAAGAAGTTTGAGTTTGTGGAACCTGTGAGTAGCAGATCAAGCTTTGCTGTGGGTCCCTGTGAACAGTGAGAGACAGAGCGAGGTTTGGAGTGGGTGCACACAGCTAGTCACAGTGTGTGCATATGATGGAGCGGGTGCACAGAGCTAGTCACAGTGGGTCCGTGTGAACAGTAAGAGATAGAGCGAGGTTTGGAGCAGGTGCATACTGCTAGTCACAGTGTGTGCATATGATGGAGCGGGTGCACACAGCTAGTCACAGTGTGTGCATATGATGGAGCGGGTGCACACAGCTAGTCACAGTGTGTCCGTGTGAACAGTGAGAGACAGAGCGAGGCATGGAACGGGTGCACACAGCTTGTTACAGTGGGTCACTGTGAACAGTGAGAGACAGAGCGAGGTTTGGAGGGGTGCACAGAGCTAGTTACAGTGTGTGCATGTGAACAGTAGGAGACTGAGCGAGGTTTGGAGCGGGTGCACAGAGCTAGTTGCCGTCTAGGCAAGCATCTAGAGAAGGGGGAGGCCTTGTCCGCACAGCCCCTGTGAGGGGCCTTGCTATGCGTGGTCTTCCGCACTGCAGCTGACCCAGGTTCTGTCGCCCTCCGCTGCTGCAGCGAATGTGACCGACAGAGCTAATGCTCATGCGATACCAGTTTTCAGTGTCTTTAAAATGAGCTTGCTTGTTTAAACATGCTTTTGTTTCAAATATTTATCATGATTTCTGTCTTTCTGTAGCTTTTGAAGCAGTTTTGTGAACGGCTAACACTAGTTTTTAAATCTATTTTTAGCTTTGTTTTCCGTACGTGTACTTGTGTGGGTTTGTGCCTGTGAGGACAGGTGAGAGGGGAGGACGGAGGCGTCCGTCTCCCTGGAGCTGGGCTAGTAGGTGGGCTGCCATTCAACGTGGGCGCTGGGAGTTTAGCTTGATTCCTCTAGAAGAGCAGAACATATTCACAGAGCCAGGTCTCCAGCCCCTAGAAACACCGGTTTTGTTATTATATAGGTGTCTTCTAATAAGTTCAGTTACTTACATATTAATATGCATATAGAGGGTGTGGCTGTAAACCTCTTGATCAAGTATAGATGCCATTCCATACAATAGGTTTTAGCAGAATATTGTCTGATAATTTTAATATAGACTGCATTCTTCCTTACTTTATTGAACTATACTTCAAATACTATAGTGGGTCTATTATGTTCATGGTGAGAAACAAAAGAATAATAAAAAATACTTAAAAAAATAGGCAGTGGAATGATAGAATCAATGTGAATCAGTCAGAGAAAATTAACCCTTAAAGTGGTCCTTTCACGGTGAAATGGCTGTGGCGCACATCACTGTTGGTTATGACGTCAACTCTGGGTTGACATCATTGTTCTAAGTGCTGTCCTGTTCACCCTCGCTCCACACAGTAGCTCAGGCAGACACTCATGCCACCCCAGTGTAGCAGACAGACACGGAAGGGAGAACTCAGTGATTTTCCAGTGTCACCAAACAGTGACTGGTGGGTGTTGGTGCAGACTGACCGTTTGCACCAGCTTCTTCTTAGTGCATATATCTTTCAGCACTTGGATCAGTTCAGGATTTTAAAATTCTGGGGCCTTCTGAGAAGGGGTAGGTCGCAGGCACTCCCCGAACACATCTGCGACAGTTCATGCTTGAACTGATTCGACCTTCCTGTGTGTTGGCTTTGCTACAGGGCTCAGGTTTCAGTTATCAGTGACCTCTCTTGACTAAGGAGGTACAAGTGGATGACTTAGAATTGGTTGTTTTGGGAGAACATTGCATAAAGATTGTTTACCGATGCTGGTGTTTGTGAGCACCAACCTTCTGTATTTTCAGGTCAGAACCACGGATAGGTAATACACACTTGTAATTATTGAAGTTCTCATGACTTCTTGGAAACTACTTTATATCAGCGAAAGGACAGACAGGGAGGTGGTTGGGAGTTACGTATGCTTCTTATTTTCTCTCTTATTTTTGTTTTGGTGTGCACTAATGCTTCTTTCTCCTTTGTCTTAGATGCTGTCCTTTTTCCAGGGAATGTTCACTTTCTATCATCAGGGTCATGAACTTTCCAAAGACTTCAATCACTACAAAATGGAACTACAGATCAACATTCAGAATGTAAGGAAATGAAAGCTTTTGGCATTTAAAAGATGTTTGGGTTGTGCCTCTATCTGTCCGCTGTCTGTCAAGCTTTAGGACCAGGCTGGTACTGAGAAAGTAGGGATTTGTTGCCACCTGGTGGTCAGATCTTGGTATAACAATCTTCTCTTTAGCTAATGGAGACTAAAGAAATTCTCCCCTTTGGAGGCTCTTCCTGGGCTTTCTAGGGACAGGTCTCAAGGTAAACTTTATTATGCTAATGCTGAATCATCTGTGTAAGAAACTGCTGTCCCAGCATTCCAGCTCGGCTCTGATGTTAATGTCAGTCATGTGTTTCCTTCCCAGACTGGCTTGTGGAATGGCGTCCCTACACTTGAGGCATGTTCACTAATGTGTTAGTGTACTCGGCTACCATTTGCTTTCATTGCCATACTTTGTGGAATGTGTGCTTTCCGTCTGATCTTGGGAAATGAGATTTAGAGATCCTAAGATTCTCTTATGCCGAGAAGACGGCTCTGTGACCCCGAGGAAGGACCTGAGTTTGAATCCCCAAAACCCTCGTAGAGCCATGTTTGGTAGCTCTGTCTGTAATACCAGTGCTCTTTCTGCAGGGGGAGGTGGAGAGAAGAGGACCTTTGGTTATGGAATGGCTAGGCTGTGAATTCAGCACAAACAGCCAGGGATCTTGTCTCCAGCGAGTTGGGGCCAATACTAAGGTCTTTCTCCGACTGTTGTTCCCTACTCTGTGGTTTGCTAACCTCCACACGCATATGAACACATCCCCCACCATCCTGTATGCTTCATTTATATGTACACTCAGACCTCCAAACGCATGAACACATCCCCCACCATCCTGTATGCTTCATTTATACGTACACTCAGACCTCCACACGCATGAACACATCCCCCACCATCCTGTATGCTTCATTTATACGTACACTCAGAAAGCTAAGGGGAAAAGATTTTCTTTAGGAGACAAATGCTTTTTCTGGTTAAGATCTTTCTCATCAGTTGCGTTTTCATAGAAGAGCTAGTGAGAGTCTGTGAGGCCCGGTGTGATGCTGTGTGACACACAGCACACATGGAAGCACACACATGTGGGTGTCTGCATGGTGTGTTTGTGTGCTTTAGAAGTTAGGTAGTAGAACTTGAAACAGACGTGCAAATTTGTGTGTGAAAGTGTGTCCTAGTTCCCTTGGATTGCTGGTGTAGGTAGCAGAACCACTTTCTCTCTGTGTGAAGCCGACACCTGTGTCTAACTCAGTCGCTCTCTGCCCTGGCTTCAGAGACAGGGTCTGTCATCGGGTGTGGAGCTCTATGATGCTCTAAGGTGTCAGTCAGAGACCCCCAGCTCGACTTCTCCTGTCAATACCGTGATCCCTGCTGCTGCCGCCTACAAACATGGAGTCCACCTTCATGTGGGTGCAATGATTAGATTCATAGCGGTCACTTCCCTGACTTAGCCATTTCTCCAGCCCACTAGAATTTTTAATGAAATAATTTATTTTTCAGAGTATCTTGCAGGCTGTAAAACAGTTTGTGGAAAGAGCACTAACTGAGAAGGTTAGATTATAAAATCACCCCTGCTCCCAAGTGGGTCTATATCTGCACAATTAACCTCTTCTTTCCAGACTTCATCCGTCAGCTTCAGGGCTGATCAGATGAGAATCCCTCGTTAGGTCTGGTGTGTGCTTTGTGGGGCTGATGTAAAATGGAAGCCTAGGAGCCCACGTTAGAAATAATGCGGACTTCCAAGATGGCGGATCATGTAGAGCTCAGTGCGGGGTCTCCTGCTGTCATTCCAGAGCTTGGGAGGTGGAGACAGGAGGATCTACCTATGTAGTGAGTTTGAGACCAGCTTGAGTTGCATGAAATCCTGCCCTAGGCAGCCCCCCCAAACTATCCTCATATCTGTTGCTTATGGACAGAAGTACTTTTATAATGTATCTATGGGGAAGAGGAAGACCAGTGAGCTCTGTATACCAAAATAAGTCAGACAGACCCAGCATTCCAGGAGACTGAGTCGTGAGAAAATGGTGAGCAGAGCCCAAAGAGAGGCTTACTCTACAGATGTCACACAGTGACCTGGTACATGTGTTGATGAACTAAGAGTGTACACATCTGGTAACAACACTCAGTCTTTATTGTGAAGAAATGGGCGAGTAACTTTGTGGAAAGGGACTTGTCTTCTCTGTCTGTAGGAACCCAAGGCTACCCAGTCATCAGGGAATTGCCTCCATTCTCAGTCTCCAGTGTATTCCCCACGCCAGCTGGCTCTCTTGAATATCTCTCTCTGTTTTGTTCTGGTTGTTTCTGAGGCTTTCTGAGTCCACTTATTGGTATGAAGCTTTTCTATTGGTGTAAAAATTATGGATTTTTACAGTACAGCAATAGTATTTCTCTTTGTGTGTGTTTATGGTAGTGCAAGAGAGTGTGAGTGTGTGTGTAGGAGGGAGGGAGTATGTGTGTGGTACTATGTATGAGTGTCTGCCTGTGCGCGTGTGTATTGCTTGTGTCTGCCTGCACAGAAGTTTTAGAAGGAGGCAGCTCTGAGCACACTGGACCAGGTTGTGGGTTTCAGATGCTGCCGTCCATTGAAAGAAGCAAGGCTCCTTGGAGAAGGAGTGGCTCCTGGGCAGAGATCAGAGGATAAGGAGCTGGAGGATCGCATGTCTAGTAGCTAGCTGGACAGCTGTATGACATCTGGGGCATCAGCACAAATAATGGGAGTTTTGTGTGTGAAGTCCCAGAGGATGCATGCATGCACGCAGACTGCTTCTGTCCTACACATATGTAGAGGAAGTGAGGGAAGGAATCTCACCGAAACAGTGAGTGAAATGAACTGGTGTGAAATCAGTACAAATAGACCCAGACATAGGAAATGCTGGAGGTCGGGAGAAAAAGGGAACATTTATTTTTTTTTATTTTAATTTATTAAAAAAACCTATATTTTCTCATTTTACATGCCAAATCCAGTTTCCACTCCCTTCTCTCCTCCTGCTCCCTCCATCTTCCCCTCACCCCTCCCTCTTCTCCCCATCCCTCCCCCATCCACTCCTCAGAGAGGGTAAGGCTTCCCATGGGGAGTTAACAAAGTCCAGCACATTGCTTGAAGGCAGGACCAAAACCCTCCCCCACTATATCTAGGCTGTGCAAGGTATCCCTACAAAGAGAATGGGTTCCAAAAAGCCAGAACAAGCAGTAGGGGTAAATCCTGGTCTCACTGCCAGTGACCCCACAGTCTGCCCCAGACATATAACTGTCACCCATGTTCAGAGGACCTAATTTGGTCCTATGATGGTCCCCGGCTGTCAGAGTCAGTGAGCTCACGCTAACTAGCTCAGGTCAGCTGTTGCAATGGGTGTTCCCATCATGGTCTTGACCCCTTTGCGCATATTCTCACTCCTTCCACTCCTCATCTGACTTTGGGAGCTCAGCCCAATGCTCCACTGTGGATCTCTGCCTCTGCTTCCATCAGTTGCTGGATGAAGGTTCTATGGTGACTTTTAAGATAGTCTTCAGTCTGGCTACAGGGCAGAGCCAGTTCGGGCAGTTCTATTGCTTAGGGTCTTAGTTGGGGTCATCCTTGTAGATTCCTGGGAACTTCTCGAGTGCCATATTTTGCTAGCCCCATAATGACTCCTTCAATCAAGGTATCTCTTTCCTTGTTCGCCCTCTTTGTCCTTCCCCCATTTTGACCATCCTGTTCTCTCTAGTTCTCTTCCCTGTCTCCCCGCCCCCCCTTCCCTCTGCTCCCAATTTTCTAAGGAGGTCTTGTCTATTTCACCTTCCCAGGGGATCTATGTATGTTTCCTGTAGGGTTCTCCTTCTTACTTAGCTTCCTGGGGTTGGAACATTTATTTTTGAGACAGAGTTTCTCTGCAGCCCTAGTTGTCCTAGAACGTGCTCAGATTCAGAGATCTGCTTGTTTCTGTCTCAGGAGTGCTGGGACTAAGGGTGTGTACTGCCACCACTGCCCTGTCCAAGCCTGGCCTTGCTAAAGTGCAGACAAAGCTTTTTTCTTTTCATATTAGCTCATCATTTATGGAAACAGTTTTCATTTCGCAGCCTCCCATTTCCCTAGGAGAAATGTACCATTACACCATGTTTTCTTTCTTTTTTTCAGCCTTATGTCTTTGACAACCATTTTCATGGAAGGGAGGAGAGAGGGAAATTTCAATAATAATTTTCTGTCTGGCCCTTTGCAGTTTCACACCAGCAGTTTTGGGTGTTAGCGAGGTTTTTGAGTCTGGCTGAAGAAGTGTCTCTAAACTGGGTTGTGGTGACTCGTGCTCACACGATGTGTTCAGAGTGTTCACTCGGCAGATCTCGGCTGCCATGTCTCCTGGGATTCTGAAATGTTACTAGCCTCCTTAGATGCATGCGTGAACATTATTTGTTGGTGAGATCTTCCTCCTCCTCCGCTTCCTTGGGGAAGAAATGTCATTTCCTATTGTAGTTACCACAGTCTGGGAAAATGGACACTGAGTTTTTGTTAACTTGCAAAGAATAATTATTTTCAGAGTTGTAGTGCTCCGATTGCTGCTGTAGTAGTACCTGCATGGACCAGGTTGTCTGTTGCCAGCACCTTTTATTTTCCCAGGAAGATAGATATTTTATGGCTTGTTTGCTCTTTAAGATGTGGTTTTATGGTGGAGTGACTTGCTCTGGTGTTGAGCACTGAAGTAGCTGGCTTGTTTCATTAGCCTCTCTTCTACATTAGCAAGTTCACCATTCAATTTTGTTGTCTTTGAATATAAATCTTGGTAAGGAGACACACTGGAAAGAAGAGGCTTTTTTGAGTTCTGCAGATTTGATTTTGGTTACACTGAGTCATTAAAATATATGCACAAAAACATCGTAGAAGGTGGAATTTATCAGTATGTTTTCTGTTTCAGACACGGAATCGATTTGAGGGAACCAGGTCAGAAGTGGAAGAACTTATGAATAAAATCAGGCAAAATCCCAAGGACCACAAACGAGCAAGCCAGTTCACAGCGGAAGGCTACCTGTATGTCCAGGAGAAAAGTAAGACGTGTGCAAAACAGGCTGATTGGCTGGTTAAAGTCCGTGGTGCAGTCTGTGCTCTGTGCCTTCAGGAGAGCTTCCCGTGAGCGCAGCCAACACAGTGAGAAGATTTGAGCAGAACGATCAAAACCAAACCAAGGCACTGCATATGTGGGGTACACATGCAAGCTCTCTTGACACTGAGATGTTTTACTGTGTAACTGAAGTGGCCTTAAATTCCCTGCATAGTCCAGGCTGGCTTTAACCCAAAGTGCGAAAATTCCAGACTTCTTTTCCTCTTCCTCTTCTGACCAGCGGTTTCTTTAGCTCATGCATTGTGTTCTGTACTGTTGGCAGTACTGGAGAGGAGTTAAAGCAGGTAGGAGGATGTGTGCAGGCCCTGTGCTGCTCTGACTAAGACTGGAGAGGCCAGAGAATCAAATCCCCACTGACACCTGGCAAGTTTATTTGAATCCTAACAGTATTGTGATAGTTGGGAAACTACCCCCGTACTTTTTTTTGCCCTCTGTGGTCTTGAAGGCATATTTAAATATAAAAACATATGTTTTTTTTTTTAATATATGGATGGGTGTGCTGAGTGTGTGACCCATATGAAAGGAGACTGAAGAGGTCAGAAGAGGGTGCTGAGTCCCCTGGATCTGGAGTTTTGGGTGGTTGTGAACCAAACCCAGGTCCTCCGCAAGAGCACCAAGTGCTCTTAGCTGCGGAGCCATCTCTCCAGCCCCTTTGCCCACATTTCTGCCTTGGCTTCAGCGTGGTGCTTTTGGCCATGCTACCGTGCTGTTTAGGGGTTTGTTTCTGAGAGAGCTAAGGCTGCAAGCACAGCTCCAGGAGTGACCCTGACACCAGCACATTTCTGCTCTTTCCTCTTCTCAGTCTTGAGCAGTTCCGCCCAGTGCTGTGACTGCTCCTGTGGATATCTTCCTGCCTCCACATCTCTACATCCTCTCCTACTGCCTCATGACCCCACCACTCATATAAGTCAGCGGGGGCATCTTGTTCTTCCAGTTTATTCTGAGATAGGTTGTTTTCTACGAAGTTCTTAGGAAAGGGTTAGAGAGACGGCTCAGCGGTAAAAGCACTTGCTCTTTCTGAGGTGCAGTGCCAGCTCCCATGCCTTGTGGCTCACAACTCTTCAAGGGAAATCTTATGTCGCTGGTTCTCCACTCACATATACCAATGCGCATGATTAAAAATCTTAAAAGATATTTAGAAAACTGTAGATGGATATAGAAATACTGCTACATAGCAGTATTTGACCTATGGTCATTTTATGTTGTCTTGTCTGTTTTGTGTGTCTTATAACAAAGGACTTGAGGGCTGGTACTCTAGCCAAGTGGTTTACTTGGCTCATAATTTTGGTGGTTGGGAAGGGTCCTGTGGCTGCACCACAATGGAGCAAAATGGAAAAGCAAGCAGATTACTGCACATGTAAGGGATGCTTTGCTTTAAAATAAAGATTCTGGAGAGATGGCGTAGTTTGTAAAGTTCCTGCACCGTAAGCCCGAGGATTTGAGTTAAGATCCTAGCACCTATCTAAAAAAGCTGTGTGTAGCCACGAGTGTCTAACCCTGGTACTGTATGGGGGTAGAGACGGTAGAGACGGGTGGCTCCTCGGAGCTCACTGGCGGGCCAGTCCAGGCATTGGCGAGCTCTGGGTCTTCAGAAGAGACGGTGGACGTGATAGTGGAAGATCCTTGGCCTCATGCATCCATGGACATGGACGTGCTCAGGCACACACATATGTGCATGCACCACACACACTATTGCCTTGAGAACTAACCTGAGAGCTCTGTGAATGCCGTGTGGGAGTGGCGCCCATCACTCGGTCAGGACTGATGGTTGAGCAGTCACCAGTCATTGCACAGTTGCTGTGTCAGGCTCAGTCTAGAGGAGTTTCTACCTGGGAAATTAAAGAAACAAAATCTCATCCAGTGTTCTGAGTTGAAGTCTTCAACTGATCAGACATATTGAATGTTTCACTTCTCACCCTTAGCTTTTTCTCAGGGCGCTTCACAGTTTCCTTTCATTGGTTAAGTGTGGCCAGCTTCGCTGACGTTCACATTGGCCTACTAGGGAGGAGAGGATTCAGGGAGTGGTAATGCCACCTGCACCCTGAGTCGAAGCTGGAGGCGCCAGGATGCTGTGTTTCTTCCATCTAACCTGGAATGCTCCGTGGCTCTTGGGTTTTCTAGCACATGGAAGTTTATCATTTCCGAGGATAATAGTTATCGCGTGAGTGTGAATGAGGCCACGCAGTGGAGCGTGTGTGAAGGAGCTGGCTCTCCCTTCCCACTGGGGAATCACCCCGGTGTCATAACATGTGACGTTAGCTCACAGTTATCTACTGAAAATGTCTTAAACTCAGGTCTCGCGGTATCCTGAAGGGCTTCCTGTCTTTTGTAGTACCCTTTCTGTTAGCCCCTGCATTTTTGTGCTCTGCTTGGCTGAACTGTGCAGTAATGTGCTCCCCTGGAGAATGTCTGCCTCCTCGTGAGGAAAAACATAAAGATCTGTGCTTTGTTGAAGGGCCAGCGCCATTTGGGTCCAGTTGGGTCAAACACTATTGCATGTATCGGAAAACGGCCAAGAAATTCAACATGATCCCGTTTGAGCACCGATCTGGGGGGAAACTGGTAAGTCCTTGATATTAGTTTTGTATTTTTATGAAAGTTACTTGTTGGGCCTGCCATTGTAATAATTTGATACTGACTACTGAGAAATTTGGTTTTAGGATTAAAATCTTTGTTTTGTTTCTAAATCACAGGCCTGCATCTTTACAGTTAGATTTTAAAACAGAGCAGTAGAGTTCTTATCTCAGTGTTTCAGAAGAGAAGGGTGTTTACTGCATTCATTTTTGTGACTCAATTACGTAGGACTTATTTTTATAGGAGATCTGGCCCGTTCACATATTGTGTATTCAGAGTCTGCAAAAACTGGAAGGTGTAGTGATCTCTAATGAATTCCTTCTCGTTAGGTAGGCACATAGAGTTCTCATGTGATTATTTCCTGTTTAACTAGCTGCTCTATTCTAAGAGATGACTGATAGAGCTCAGCATGATAGTAAGACGTTAGGATCTGGCTGTGCAAGGTAGGTAACCTTCCTGTGGTGCTCAGAGCAAGCCCTGGCCCGCTAGCAGCGAGCCTGATTGGCCACACACTCTAAGAAAGCAGGTCAGTTTGCTGCTGGCGTGTGGTTAGGTTGACATTTTACTTACTTGAATTCAGAATTAATCTAAGCTGACATCTGTCCACACACCTTTGTTTCTTTCAGAAACAGACAAGACAGACAGGCAGATGAGCAGGCATTAAAGCAGACTGTAAGAAGGAGCCTTCTGTAATGATGGACATATTACAGCTTGTAACAGCTGCCAAGAAGAGGAGGGAGCAAGGCAGTGGGGCCCTTGTAGAAGGCGGGTGTTGCGGCCAGCGCAGCCTGGATAGCAGAGACTGGTGCGGGGGGGGGGGGGGGGGGGGGGGAGTGGGGTGCTGGGATTGAGACACAGAGGCTTCTTTTTAGGTGGAAGAACAGCAGAACAACAACCTTTAGTTTGCCCAGCAACCTTTTATACCTCTACTCCTTCTGTGGAGACCCACCAGCCAGAACACAAACATCCTTGTCAATTACAGACCGCAAGGAAGTTCCACTGTCAGTCAGAGGGAGTGAGGGCAGCTGGATCACAACGGTGGGAGTGGGGGTTGCAGCATTGGCTTTGAGCCTGAGTTTGCAGTTTCTAAGGCATTTCTACCTAGCGACCATGTTCTGCTCTAGGTTCCAAACGATAAAGTGATGTGTTATAGGATGCAGCTGTGACCTTGGGTCTTTAAAAATATTTATAGCTCCTCAGTTTCTGGACTTCGACTTCATAGTGTTGCTCTCTGCTAAGCCACCATGTTGCTTCTGTCTCTATCCCCGGTCTAAGCTCTTCGGGAGGCTGCTGACAAGAGACAAAGTGGGGAAAAAATGTCCTGAAACCCAGGGTAGCTCATTCAGGAAGCAGGAGTACTGCTCAGACCGACTGGCTCCATGGTTAGTGGATACACACTTGTCTTAGCCCTGAGTGCACTCAGGTCAGTCCTTATGCATTTGCAGTGTTTACAGGCTAATAGTGCTCATGCCAGTATTGATACAGGGTGTCATATAGTGTGATATTAAAACAAATTTTTATTCTTTACAAAAGAGCGTGTCGTCATTGAGTGCCTGGACCCTGCTGGTAATCATCCTGCAGTTAGCATTTGTGAAGTCTGCTACCAGTACTGCCGTCAGGAATAAATAGAGAACCTCAGGAAGGGATCAGAGTGGCTGCAGAGCTGAAGGGGTTAGCCTTGGCTCCTGCAGGGCTGCACTAGTGCATTCTATGCAGAGTGAAGGGGTTAGCTTTGGCTCCTGCAGGGCTGCACCAGTACATTCTGTGCAGAGTGAAGGGGTTAGCCTTGGCTCCTGCAGGGCTGCGCCAGTGTACAGAGATTTGAGCATTGTGCTTGTTTGCAGGGGGATGGAGAGGTGTTCTTTTTGAAAGAATGCACCAAAAGATACACCGACTCCATTGACAGAAGGTTTTGCTTCGACATTGAAGCTGCTGACAGGTAAGTTCATGGAATTAGTTAGATATGATATTAAAACTCTTTTGACAGATTTATTTATTTATTTATTTATTTATTTAAGATTTCTGTTCTCCACTCTCGCCTCCCATATCCCTCCTCCTCCCCAAATTAGGAGGTCCTTGACAGTATTTTTTTAAAAACAAGTTGAAGGAGTGATTCCTGTGAACTAGAAAAATGTTACCTTTTTGTGTTTCCAGGTCACCTTCACTGTAAACTGTTGTTGGTCACTATAGTTGTAGGGTCAGAGCTTTATCTTGGCTGAGGACTGGAATCTTCCTGACCTGTCCTGAAGGAGAAACATTGAACATTTCTTTATTGATGCCCTTCTGATTGGCAGCAGGAGGAGGACAGTGAAAGAGAATGGAGTGTGAAGTCAGAAGACAGTCTTGTCGTAGCAGTACAGGAAGTGGATTTCTTCCTGTGTGTATGTGTGTGCGTGTGCTCGTGCAATTCCAGTGTGCGTTCTCATTGTGGAGTAGGGCATCCAGGCTTTTGTTGTAGTCAAAGACTTTTCTTACCAAGTCACTTCCAAGCATTCAGCTTTACAAGCATCTTTGACAGGGAGGCAGAAATAATGATGCCTGGTGCTAATGTTTGTGTCCTACGTGCACTCAGCGCTGTGGGTGGCGAGTCCATGCCACCCTGCATGACTGTAGTAGTTTGTACACAAATCTGTTTGATGCCTATGTAATACAAGTTTTCCAAAGGAGAGTAGTAAGGACAAACTTAATTGTTGCTGCTTTCGTCTTGTGATCTAGCTGAGAATGTGGAGTTTGTATAGAGGAAAAGACCCATGAGTGAATTCACTTAAGATCGCTCACATAAAAACGCCCCTTTCGGCACCTGACAAATTTGGCAGTACCGTGACAGGGACATATAAAGGAAGGTTTTGCCGAGATTATAACAGAGAGTATTGCTTGAAATTGTGCTAAAATTTAAGTCACTTACAGACTGCTTAGTAACCTGTAAGACTTTTGTGTGTTCTCAAGAAGACCATGTGTCCACAGCTGCCCTTGACCCGGTCCTTTCTGGTTCCCAGGTATTTTATCTCATCAGTCCTCACCCTCTCCCATGTGAGAATGTGAGCTCCCAGTGCTGGAGTGAGGCCCTTGCCCCTATGTAGATGCTGAGTGGGAAAACTGAGGTCTGAACCTGGACTTTCCCCCGGGAAGGCCAGTCTTGTATCTGCCATGTTACAGGCCCCAGAAGACGGATGTGCAGTCAGGCTGCTCTTAGGTAATCAATACAGACAAATCAGAAGTCTAGTTTGCTAGGTGGTGCTTTGGGAGCTTCTGTGCACTGTGAGTACGGTTTGTGTTGTACTTGCTGAAGCTCCTGGTTTTGGAGACATTGATGATGCCGAATGAAGTTTGCTGACCACAGTCTTTACGTGATTGTAAACTGTAACCTTTTTCTGCTGCTCAAAACGACAGATGAGAGATTATTACTGAGTCATTTTTATATAGAGATAAGATCTTGTGAGGTAGACGAGGCTAGTCCACAATCCCTCTTTCTCAGTCTCTCCAGTGTTGGGATAACAGGCTTATACTTCATGCCTGGCTAGGATAATAACTTTAAAATAGATGAAGAATTGGAATTTACAGGAAACCTGCCCTGGTGGTTTGTTAATTTTTATAAGACCGTCTTCTTTTGAAATACAGTTGACATTAACACATGAAAGCAGCACGGAAGAGAGTGTTCTAACTGACAACATGTCCCGTTCCTTGAACTGCTGTTCTCTGCTGGGTTCACATCAGTACCTGGTGTATGTTAAGACCCAGAACTCCTGTTTGCCCCCTCCCCTCCCTTCCTTCTTCCTCCCTTCCTTCCTTCTTCCTTTCCTCTCCTCCCCCTTTCTTCCTCCCTTCATGTAACCCCATTGGACTTTGACCTACTATTTTCTCTTGCCTTTACTTCCTAAGAGCTTGGATTCCAGGCATGTGTGCCTGTGCCAGTTATGACCCTGCTCTTTACCAACTCCAGCCATTGCTCCCATCTTCCCGAACTCTGGTTGTCCCTCCCTGTGTTAGTCAAGGTTCTCTAGGATTTGTTGGAATGACTTTCAGGATGCACTCCCAGCTAATCCAACAGTGGCTTCTGTGAACGGAAAGTCCTAGAATGTAGTAGCTGCTCAGCCCACAAGGCTGGGTGTCTCCGCTGCCCTTCAGTGTGTGCTGGAACCCTGAAGAAGTCGACTCTGGTGCCAGTGAAGAAATGGATGTGTTAGCAAGGCAAAATCTGCCTTTTTCTGTGTCCTTATATAGACTTCCAGAAGAAGGTGTGGCCCAGATTAAAGGTGTGCAATCCCGCCTCCAGATCTGGATCAGATGTATGTCTTCCTGTCCCAAAGGTCTGGACTAGAAGTGGATTCACCCACTTTCAAATCAAGTAAAAAAATCTGACAGGTGTGCCCTCTATTTCTGGATTGTAGTTCATTCTAGATTGTAGCACGAGTTCTAACAGGTCTTAATAATAAAAGCCTAGAGTTAGATATAGGGTAAAATGCTGAGAGATCAGAGAGCAGAAGGAGCCAGACCACAGCCATCTTACCTCTCAACTTTCCAGCCAAAAAGGGACTGAGTTTCTGTTTCCTCCTGCCTTATCACTTCCTTTCTCTGCCCAGCCATTTCACTTCCTGTCTGTAGTTCTGAAGTCCTCAAAGTATGACTTAGAATTTCAAATGTGATGGGCCTAGGCTTTGTTTATTCCCCTGATTCTGGCCCAGGAGACTACTGGAAACCACAGGAAGGGAAATCACTTCCCTTTGCTAGACTATGCATGCCATGAGAGCGGGTCCTCTCTCACCTAGCAGAACCAGGCAGAGGACAGTCACCAGGTTTGCGCTGCAGGAGCTCACATTGTGTTGCTCTTCAGAGCATACAGAACTGGGATTAGGTTCAGTGGAGCACCCGGCAGTCAGCAGCCTCTCTTCTGCACCTGCTGCTGCTCCTCGAGCCCAGGCGTAGCCTGTTTTAGAGTGAGTGGCCATTGTGAATGGGTTTCTACACAGTTCCTCCTGGGATCTTTTGAATAGCAACTTCATAGTTGATTGTTTGCTTTTAATCTAAATCTTGCCTTCTTTCCAAGTATCAGTTTTGCTGTTTGGTATTTTGAATGTTAAAGGAAGTGACATTGTGGGTGAGATTTAGGTGCCTGGGCAGACTTCTGCTCTTCTAGCCTAGGGGTCAAGGGCTTCCCTGTAACTTTGGTATTTAGTTCAGGTCAGGGTTGGTTAGGTTTGTTAGGTTTGGGAAGCATTGGCATGGCTCTAAGTAGTGTTAGCTTGTCTAGGCAGCCAGGTCAGAGCCGATGCTAACATTTTGTGTTAGATCCTGCTTCTTTGGGCCTGTCTCAGTTTCTCAGGTAGCTCAGGCTTGCTGTACCTCCTCCCATTTTCCTGACAGTTATAAACATTGCCAGAGGTTTCTCACACTGGCCCATCAGCGTTCAGACAGTCACAGCTAGGCTTGTAGGGCACATTTGCATCTTGAGGTTGAATCATGTATTGATGCTCAGATGCCTTGCTACTGAGAACTAAGAGGGCAGTGAGCAGTAGGGAGCTGTGTAGACATCAATAGGCCATTCTTACTGTATCCTTTCTCTAGGCAGATATATATGTTTTTTTTTCTCCCTCAATTCACAAAAAGGCAACTTTGGATATTTTCTTTGATAGGGAAACATTTAAGAGCATGTGCTAAAAGACCATTAAAAATACCAAAAAAGTAGAAAATAATAGAATTCTTAGAACTCAGTAATTAACAACATAACATTTGAAAGTGGGTAAAAGATGTTTTTGAGGAAAATACACATGTGCCATGTGCATATAAGCACAAAAAACATGATTAGTTACTAGGGAAATGCAAGTCTAAACCACAGTGAGGTAGCACTTGATACCCACTGGGACAGCTGTATTAACGTGGCAGTAGCAAGTGCTGTTGGGGGTGTGGGCAATGGGAGCCTCATACTCCAAGATGGGAAACAGCTGGGCAGCTCCTCAAGAGGTAGAGTGTCATGTTGCCACCTGACTCAGAAATTTTACATTTGTATTTGTATATGTACATGTAGTTACAGGTGTATATACATATATCTGAGTATAGTAAAAAATATATCCACACAAATCAATTGAATGGTTATTCATGAAAGCATTATTAATAAGATCACCAAAGTAGGAATTGCTTGAACGTTTATATGTTGATGAGTGGGCAAATAAACATGGTGCATTCTTAACATGAACAGTGGTGTCAGATTAAAAGTAAATATACATTGAGTACATGATGGAATATTTGGAACAAACCTTGAAACCGTTTTGAGTAAGAGAAGCCAGCCATAAAATAGCATATATCGTGTAATTCCATGTGGGCACATGTCTGGAGCATGTAAGTCTGTTTGGATACAGAGCAGAGGAGGAGCTGCCTAGGTCCAGGGGTTGCACAGAAATGGGAGTGATGGCTGCTAGAGGCAGACCTTCTCCTCATGCATGATCAGCATGTCTTAACATTGACTTTGGTGATGTTTACACAAGTCTGAAGACCTTTACCTATAGCGAATCAGGTTTACAGTGTGAATTGTGTCACAGAAAAGCTTCAAAGCACGAACAAACACGGAACACAGCTGCCAGAAAAAAGGCGCCCATTGCCATAAAGGCTTTAAAATGACTCTAAACATGATCTTCCTCATGCCAGCCACATTTCAGATACCAAGGGCTGTGAAATGGTGGGACCACTCATTTTTGGTTGTAGAAATAGACTTTAACATAGTTGTTTGGTTCAGTAAGATGTCAGGAGATGTAACTTTCTTCTGGAAGGGTACTTACCCTACCACCCTGCAACAGCTTGTTGACTCTGTTCCTGCATGCTTGCCATGCGCTGTGTCGTACTGGGCCATCCCCACCCCTCACGTCAGCCTGAGAGGTGATGACCCCTCTGACGGTTCCCTGGCACATCACGTCCACACATCCAGCTTCTGTTTCCAGATGCTTCTTGTGTTGCTTTGAATTTGGTGCTTGGTGTGATCGGTGTGGTGTTCTCCTGAGACTCTGAAGCAGTAGGTGGTAGGGAAGGCTTGCTCGCCAGTGGCTTGAGTCTGCATGGTGCAGCTGTGTTCTTTAGATCCAGAGTGTTCGAGCACGTTACTTCCAGAAGTCTGTGCAGTTGGCTTGGGTAGTAGTGAGAGTGCTCGTGTTATGTGTCCAGTAGAGTGGTAACTGTTAACTGATTCTGAGGGAGAAACGATGGGGCAGGAGTAAAACCTGATGAAAGCCCTGGACTGTTAGCAAATTGCAGGGTAGGAGGGAATGGAGACACTTAAATGGTTTAGGCTCGCTGGCTAGTCTTACTAGAGAAAATGAATGCTCTGACCTTTGGTCAAGGCAGAATGAGTCCACATCTGTGGGCTCCAACATATTTCCCCTTTTAAAATTTATTTATCAAAACCTGCTTCTGCTGCAGGACAGATGACTGTTCCTGTCTGAGTTTTCTTCTCCCATCTTCCAGACTTACCCATCGTTGGTACATACGTTCTTTCATGCATGTCCTATCTTAGGTTGCCCAGAGGGAAGAAGATCTTTTCCGTCATTGATTACCAGCCTTTGGTTACAAAGGGTTAGGGAAGAATGCATAGCTAGGTGCCATGCACCTCTGAGCCACCTTTCCATTGAGAGAGTTCACAAATACCTAGATAATCATACTAGGCAAGCAGAAAATGCTTTGATACGCATGCTCCTACTGTCACTGTCTCCTAACAAAGGAGTAAGGATGACCAGGATGGGATGGCCTATTTAAATTGGTCTAGGATGTCTTTAACAGTTTTTATCTGCATCATAATCTGTCTAATTTGTCTTATATTAAACATATCAAACTAAGGATTCATTGACATTATATCAAATTTTTCTCAGATAAGCTCTAACTGTTTTCTAACCAGTAATATCTTCATAGTGACCAAAGCAGTTACCAACATTAACAGGCTCTAGTATGAAAATTAACAATAAATACACAATTTGTCGAGCACAATTCTCATAATTTTGTTCTAATAAAAAAAAACGAGAAGTTTCTGTGATGATAACGTGAACTATAAAGTCTTTTTCATCTTCTATTGTCTAATTGCATTGCTGCTACCAACTGCCAAAGATAATGCTTGAACCGTTCCAGCCCTTGAGTAGTGGCAAAAACTTTTATGCTACTTCTCTTCATTTTCTGAAGAGGGACTTCAGTCATACGTGGCCTCCATAATAATGTTCTATTGCTTTATCAAGTCTCTTTCCCCCAGAGGGGAAATTTGAGGTCCCAGTTCTCAGGTCCTCTGTTTCAACAGCAGACTGAACACCATCCTGGCAAAGTTAACTTCTGCGTCCCATGATATTTGTAGACACATGGCCAGATATTCAGTCAGCTTCCTTGGGCTGGCTCCAGAGTAGATAGGACTATCAGGAAGGCAGGAATCATCAACCATCACCGTAATCTCCTTCCCTTCTGAGACTTCAGCATGACGACACCAGAGGAACATAGGCTCAGCATTCTCCCATCACCGTGTTCTTATTGCCGTCTTAGACAACATCAGAGGATCAGGAACACAGGCCCAGCAGTCTCCCACCACCGTGATCTCCTTCCTCTCTGAGACTACACCAGAGGGTCAGGAACACAGGCCCAGTCTCACCTCAGTTCTCCTGGCAAGGGAGCCTCAGCATCCAGGATGTCATCGGAGCTGGTCCTCCTTTGTTCCACACACCAGACCAAACATTCAGGGAACAGTTGACCTTCATTCCTCTCCTGTGGAAAAAACACAAACATGCCTTCGACCTATATTAAAACATGATTGGATCCTTTCCATAATCCAGTACAAGGGTTTTTCCCTTTTGCTTTGGTGAAGGTCGCTCTGGTGCCACCATGCCAAAATCTGTGAGTGGCACATAGTTCACGGACACCCACGTTCAAGAAATTAAGAATTAGAAGGGCATGATGTGAAGACTGAGGGTATAGCTCCCCCTTTTTATCTTTTGGAGTTGTGTTTGCAGGGAGCCATGGGCACGCTTCACAATTCCTTGTCCTTGAGGATTATAAGGAGTTCCTGCTTTATGTTCAATACTCCACTAGGAACAAAATTGCTGAAATGTTTTACTAATATATCCAGAGCCATTATCCATCTTTATAATTTTAGGAATTCCCATATATGAGAAACAGTTTAAGCAGTGAGTTATCACGTGTTTGGTGGCTTCTCCAGTTTGTGCAGTGGCCGTCAAGAAACCTGAATATGTATCACAAGATATGTCACATGCACATATCTTAATTTTCCAAATTTTGCAATCTGGTTAACATTCCTTTGCCATAAATGATTAGGAAGCAGGCCTGGAGGATTTACTCCTAGATGACGGACAGGTAAATATTGTGGGCATATGTCACATTGCTTAATAATCTGATGATTAATTTCTCTTGTCAAACCAAACTATTTTCTTAAACTTTTACTATTTTGATGATGTGATCGCTGTTCAAGCTCAACTTGAGATAAAGTGATCAGTTGAGTCAATTTATTAACTAAAACATTACCTTCAGCCAATAGACCAGGAAGATTTGAATGTGCTCTGATATGACCCACTAAGCTTGGCAGTTTTCTTAGATGAATGGCATCTTGAATTTGCTGGAACAATATTCTAACTTTACTATTACTAATTCCAATGCAGAGGACCGTTTCTATGACCTACAGAGTTCTAAAAATGTAATGACTGCCGGTATATAAATTAAATGCACTGTTTGCAGAAAGCTGGAGCACCACAATGAAAGCTCGCTGCTCAACTGCTCACCACATACCCTTTACAGTCAGCAACACATGCTGCTCTTCCATTGGAAGAACCATCTAAAAATTAACACAGCATCCTTTAAGGGATCTTGCATTACAATTTTAGGAAAAATAAAGAAATGAATGCAGTTGCACAAATTGTGGCAATCAATCAGCTGGAAGATGATTATCAATTTGGCCTAGAAATTGAGCAAATGCAGTTGCCCAAGAATCATTATTTTGAAATGAATGTACTGCTGGTTCTTTATTGCATAGTCCACCTGAGCTAGTATCTGTAAGATGTCAGGGGAATTGGGATCACTAATCCCCTTACAAATTTCACTGAGGGGCTTCACATCTCCCCTAGGGAATTTTAAATAGGGTTTCAGTCATTTAATGCCTCCCAATAATTTCTGAAAATCACTCATAGTTTGTAAGCTCTCTTGGTGATCCAAACTGCAACACTCTCGTTACTTGCCATGTGATTCCTCCCCTGCCTTCCCAAGGGTCACCCAGGAGTTGCTTTGCTTTCTTTTTAAACCTGGTTTTATTAATTCGATTTGATTTGGCTTATTGGCACCGGCAGCAGAGGAACCTAGCAGCCAGGGATCCAGTCCTTAACAGCTTGTGTTTTTCTTTTTTAACCAGGGTTTTCCCTGTAGCTCTGGAACTCGCTCTGCAGACCAGGCTGGCCTCGAACTCAGAGATCCGCCTGTCTCTGCCTCCCGAGTGCTGGGATTAAAGGCGTGCGCCACCAGGCCCAGCCCTGGGAATAGTGCTAGTAGTATTTAGTTCCCAACTCAGGCCAAGAATAGTAATCCTTCACAGGCATGTCCAGAGACTCTTTTCTTTGGTGTCTGTAGACCTTGTCAAATTGTCAGTCGATATCACCATCACACAGTAAGACTTAGCTTTCTTAGACTGCTTCTCACACCAGGGCCTTCGGGAGAGCCGATGCGCACTTGTGTCAAACTGTTCTTAAGGACTTGAGCAGGGCTCGGCTGCTGTGCAGGCTGCACACTCGTGCTGCTGCGGCTCCTTGCTGAGTGTGTGATGGGAATAGGTGGAGATGTTTAAGTGCAGGTACTTGTTCAAGTTGTGCGTGCATGTGTGTATGTGTGTGCGTGTGTGTATGCGTGCGTGCGTGTATGTATGTGTGTGCGTGCGTGCGTGTGTGTATGCGTGCGTGCGTGTGTGTATGTGTGTGCGTGCATGTGTGTGTGTGCGTGCGTGCGTGTGTGCGTGTGTGTGTGCGTGCGTGTATGTGTGTGCGTGCATGTGTGTATGTGCGTGCGTGTATGTGTGTGCATGCGTGTGTGTGTGCGTGTGTGTCCTCACAGTTCCAACCTTGTTTTCCGTCACAGTGGGTCAAAGTAGACAATGAATAATGTCTTGACAGCGTGTTCTCTTTTAGCTGATTCATTTTCTCTTTTATGAAATTGGTTCTGTTGCCTCAGTATTTACGAAGAATCAGTGTGACGGAGGAGTGGGGCTCGGGTGTAGTGCGTGGTCATCGGAGAGAATTGTTCAGTAAGAGAGCAGTTGTGTCCTCAGGTCAGCCAGTAAACCAGCTCTGACCCATGATTGACCTTTGCTTCAGTCCTGACTCTTTTTTTTTAATTTATTTTATTTTTTGGTTTTTCGAGACAGGGTTTCTCTGTGGTTTTGGAGCCTGTCCTGGAACTAGCTCTTGTAGACCAGGCTGGTCTCGAACTCACAGAGATCCACCTAACTCTGCCTCCCAAGTGCTGGGATTAAAGGTGTGTGCCACCTCAATGCTGTCACCATAGCTTCTGCAGAGCCTGCAGTGCTGTTTCCTTGGGCGATGTCTAGGGTGTGAACCTTGCTTTAATATTTTAATTTACTTAAATATCCTTATACTTGCGTTATTGTCCTATACAGCCACTAAACTTCATTTTTTTCATTATTTGTGCTTTATTTCTAGAACTCACAGATTTTGTAGTTTACAGAGTTGCTGCTGTGGGCTGAGAATTTGTTTTGTTTTGTTTTTTGAGACAGGGATTTTCTGTAGTTTCGGAGCCTGTCCTGGAACTAGCTCTTGTAGACCAGACTGGCCTCGAACTCACAGAGATCTGCCTGCCTCTCCCTTTCAAGTGCTGGGATTAAAAGTATGCACCACCACTGCCTGGCTCTGGGCTGAGAATTTACTGTTGGCTTTTGCCAGGGACTCATCTCTCTTTGGAAGATCCCTGGAGCAGCAGGGTTTCTCACTCGTGATGCTGTTGACCCTAGTGTGCGGAAACTCTTCTGGAGTTTTCTGATCCCTGATCTTTTCCTTTGTGTGCCTCCATCTGTGCTGCCCTCTAGTGTGTCTGTGATGTTTTAATTACTGCTGTAGTTCAGCCTTTTCCAGGTTTGATCTTGAAACTGCAAACCATGTGATGCTCTCCTGTGGACTTCTGTCAAAAGTAATAATGAACTCGCTGCGCATTTTTGTGTCTTGATTGTGTGTTTCTCTTAGTACCGAGGAAGCCACTGTGTGGCTGTACCCTAAGCCACTGAAGCATGTCTTGATGACTTCCCACGTGGAACAGATGTGGATAAATCTTGTGCAGGTTTCTATGGGACATAAATCTTGATAACTCTGTATACAGAATATACTAAGAATTGTCTGGTTGGGTCCTAATGGCCAGAGAGTGTTCGTATCTGTAGGAAGCCACCAAGCTGGCTTAGGTTGTTGCACCAGCTTCCGTCACTGGTAGTGCTGGGTAAGCGTTCCTTCATTCCACATCCTCACCACTAGTTGGTGTTCGTAGTGCTTTCGACTCTGGCCGTTCTCCTAGGTGTGTTATGATTATGTATTAATTTATATATCCTTGATAAAAATTAGGGTTGGGAACATCATACACAATATGTATAATAAAGTATGAACCTTAAAAAGGAAGAAGATTCGACTTACGTTGTGACTTGGGTGACCCTTGTGTAAGTGAAAAAAAAAAACTGGACAGAAACTATGAATAGGATGTGATTTCCTTTCCTGCACCACGCAGATTAACCTGATTTATAGAGACAGACATGTATGTATGCAGTGGAAGTTGCCCCGGGGTGTGGGAGTAGGTAGGAAATCAGTGGTGGCATACAGAGACTTAGTTTTGCAAGATCAAAAGATCTGGTGGCCTGGCACAGCAGGGTCACATATACCTGTAATCCCTGCACTCAGGAGGCAGGGATAGCAATATATTGAATTCAGGACCGGTTTGAACTCCATAGAAAGGACACCCCACCCTGTATTCTGGAGGGGAGTCATAGCAGTGGTTGTGTAATAATGTATTCATGTATAAAAATTGTCTAGATAACAGATTTTACATTATTTTTTTATTGTAGTTGAAATTAATGAAAACATTTAAACCCTGTGTCAAGTGTCTGGAAACAGAAGAGGGGGTTTTGTGTTGATGTCGGGTGCCCTGATGTTTTCCTGTTGTCTTCCAGGCCTGGCGTCCCCTTGACCATGCAGGCGTTTTCAGAGGAAGAAAGGAAACAGTGGCTGGAGGCCCTGGGTGGAAAAGAAGCTGTAAGAATATCAGAGCTTTATTTCAAATCCCGGACAGCCAACTTGGCTCATTTCTAAGCTATTTTTGAGAACAGCTCTTTGCTGGAACTGCTATTTAAACTCATCTGGAAACCATGCAACTCTCTAGTAGATTAGCTTGGGGCAGCTGCAGAACACCCATGGTTGGGACATTGTTCGAATTCAGTTCTGACCTTCCTTAACTTTACCGTTCTGATTGACTTTGCTCTTTTTTAAAATATTTATTTATTTATTTATTTATTTGTTTGTTTGTTTATTATGTACACAGTATTCTTTCTGCGTGTATGCCTGAAGGCCAGAAGAGGGCACCAGACCTCATTTCAGATGGTTGTGAGCCACTATGTGGTTGCTGGGAATTGAACTCAGGACCTTTGGAAGAGCAGGCAATGCTCTTAACCGCTGAGCCATCTCTCCAGACCTTGACTTTGCTTTGAAGCCAGCAAAACTTTCAATTTCTATTTTACCAGTTTTACCAGATTTCTTTTTGGGGGGGGTGGCAAGTACATTAAATGCTTGCCGTGTATTTTAGACGGGATAGTAAGTACATGGCAGCATTAGCGACCACTCCCCACATGGGCCTGATACTTAATACGATGGTTTTGCTTTGCAGCATGGAGTAACCTTAGAGACTGGGCCTCTGTATGGCTACGGTTTCAAGGAATGGACTAAAGGGTGCAACATGGGTCCCAGGGAACCTGACCTCTGTTGGCACTTGGTTCCAGCACTGCCTTATTTTCTGAGTGCTGCTGGCATTTGGGGCTCAGAATTGACAGGTCATGTACTGAGTTGGGGGTTTAGCGGAGACAACTTTAGGAAAAAAACACAGATTGACATTCAGCATAACATGTAAAGTGTTAGGATTCAAAGTAAGCAGGAAGCACCAGACAATTTTGAAGATTTAGGGTAGAGGGTGATTTGAAGATGGAAGAGGGGTTCAGTAAGGAAGAGGCTTCAGAACAGAGCCTCCTTAGGAGCTAACACGGTACTGCTTAGGCTGGCTGTGAGCCCAGCTGC
Source organism: Microtus ochrogaster (assembly GCF_000317375.1). NCBI lineage: Eukaryota > Metazoa > Chordata > Mammalia > Rodentia > Cricetidae > Microtus > Microtus ochrogaster. The sequence continues at coordinate 2,374,401 of NW_004949151.1, read as the reverse complement.
AAATGTGTTCTCGGAAGTACAGGGAATGAGAGGCCACTTGGTAGTGTGTCTGAGAGTGACAGCCTAGCTGCTGTGTTCTAAAGAGACTGTTTCACCCTGTCAGAACTACCCGGAGTCACCATATCTGAGCCTGAATCAGGCTCCATCTTTTTGTTTCTGACTTTTTTATTTTTGTACTAAGTCTGGAATTCAGGGTCTCACCGTGCTGAGCAAGTGTTCTTTCGTTGGACTGCCCACGCCTCTCGTTCTGTTCATACTTAATTAGTTCTTAGAGTTTTAGCTGGAGTTTTGATGGAGGTGCTTCAGTGGTTGAGAGTGCTCACTGCTCTGCAGCAGAGGACCCACAGAGGTCCCAGCACTCATGTTGAGCTGCTGGTAACCACTGCAACTCCAGCTGCAGAGGGTCAAATATGTCTGGCTTCCACAGCCCGAGACTCTCACACATACCTACACACAGATATATAATATATATATGTTTTAAAAAGAGTTTTGAAGCCAGGCATGGTGGTACATTCCTTTAATCCCAATACTTGGGAGGCAGAGACAGGTAGATCTCTGAGTTACAGGCCAGCCTGACTTATATAAAGAGTTTTGGGACAGCTGGGGCTACAGAGAATGATCCTCTCTCCAAAATTAAAAGAGTTTTGGTAGTATTGGGATGTAGTTATGCTGTTTCTTTATCCTTTGTGGTAAAGACACTTCATTAGCTGTGATGATTTTCCCAGAAGTACTTTAGACAGTGAGCTTTCGTAGCACAAATATCCATGGTTGAGTTTTTGAGATAAATGGGCTTCCAGTTTGGTTTAGTCATGAGATCATGATCAGGTTGGCTTCTCCTACCAGACCACAGCAGGACTGTAAGAAGACTGTTCAGTGATACATTGTATGGGGACTGTAACGTGTAGCATACATTTATGGATGTTGTATGCCTTGCAAGTAGTTAGTGCTAGGACTCTGAGAAGCTGGATGACTGCCATGCTAGTGCAGATTTATTTGCTTAAACATGGGCATGGATTATCTCCTACTCTTGTGAAATTCAGGAGCAGTCAGGAAACAGTGAGCTAGATATCTTTGGTTGGAATGTATCAGTTAGTCAACCTGTCTGTAAGGTGGAGAGTTTCCCATTTACACAGACTTGTGACAAGTTCCTTAAGGACTACAGACCCTGTCGTTTTTTTTTTTTGTTTTTTTTTGTTTTTTGTTTTTGTCAGTCTGGCATGCTTCTTTAGAGAGAAGCAAACCGAGAAAAGTCCTGCATGCGTTGCTTCTGCATATGCATGCACACTAGCACGTCATTAGCCATGGACAGCACAGCGCCCCTGCAGTCTCGTGCAGACTCCACACAGGGCTTCCCCACATTGACTAGTTCTGACTTAAACCGGATGTCCTAACTTATTTCAACTCTGGCACTGCTGTCTGGAGTGTTGGTGGCAGATCTTACAAGTTGGGCATTTGCATCTAGGTCACCTCTGTTTCAGTTCTGCCAGTGACAAGTCCTGGTCTTTGTAGCACACTGTGGTATAAATTGGGTGTGGTAATTGGTGAACACAACCCCAGAGAGGGCATGCTGAAGCCGTGCATAGGGCTGGGTGTGCAGTGCGGGTGGGTGGTGAAGAATGCCATGCCCCTGCAGGAGGGCCACCACCCCAGCGTGGGATGCACTCTCAGCGGGGGTGGGGCATCAAAGCTTGTTGCTCTTACAGAGTCGGGATGAGGCCCAATGTGAAGTTTTTTCTCCCGTGGACTGTCTAGTTCATCCTTATGCTACACAGGTTTCGTTTCCCAAGCTGCTTATTTAGCACAAATTTAGAGCTGTCCCAAAGGGCTCCTGAATAGCAAAACATTTCTGTCACGAAGTTCCAGGAGTGCGGGAACTCTGTTCTGTAAAGCAGGGGTGGAGACCAATTGTGTATTTCATGTGCTACATTATCTAATATTAAGTTGGTAAAATTGAAAATTTGCATGTTCTTCCTTGACTTGATTTGCTGAAAGTGTTCTCTCTTTCTTTGTTTTACTAGCTCATCCATACTTGTAATAAAGCCATCATTCCAAGACCAGAAGGAGGTAAGTGTTCACTTCTCCTGATATCACCAACCCCAAGCAGTTCCTGGGGCTCAGTCTGCACCTTTTTAAAGCTCACGGGCAGCCCTCATTGCCCACCCGAGCGTTACTGTGAGCTCCCCTCCTGTCTTTTCCTAGTTTAGGTCTACGGTTGTGAATGGTGCTGAGAAAGCTTCTGATGGAAGCTTCAGGAACCTGTGGAAGAGGCTGCTCCTTGGCCCTCTGCTTCCAGGCCTCCTCATCCTGCCGCTTGTCACTCTCAGTAGAAATGATGGAGTCCTGGAACATGGTGATGTTTGGTTGAGAGGAGCTGGGTGCTGCAAAGGCCCTAATGCTGTAGCGCACGGCAGCCGTGTTCAGTGAGCAAGAAAAAGGGAGAAAAATGTTAAGGTGAATGTAAGAAGAATTATTTCAGATATTTGAAACAGTAATCCTTGGCCACAGTGAGTAATACATAATAAGAGTGGCCCCAGCTGGATGGTGAACCCCCAGTTACTGGGCAGATTTTCTTATGTGAGCACTTATTATATACAGCAGTGTTTCTGTGCAGCCCGTGGTTCTGTGCAGCCTGTGGTTCTGTGCAGGCTGTGGTTCTGTGCACCCCGTGGTTCTGTGCAGCCCCTGGTTCTGTGGAGCCCCTGGTTCCATGGAGCCCGTGGTTCTGTGGAGCACATGGTTCTGTGCAGCCCGTGGTTCTGTGGAGCACATGGTTCTGTGCAGCCCGTGGTACTATGGACTGTGGTTCTGTGCAGCCCGTGGTTCTGTGTAGCCCGTGGTTCTGTAGACTGTGGTTCTGTGGAGCCCGTGGTTCTGTAGACTGTGGTTCTGTGGAGGCCATGGTTCTGTGAAGGCCATGGTTCCGTGGAGCCCGTGGTTCTGTGGAGGCTGTGGTCCTTTGGACTGTGGTTCTGTGCCGGATGGCGTTTCTGGCAGTCTTGTGATTCTGGCAGGCAGTCAGGACTGAGAACTCTTCTTTCATAAACCTGTGGCTTTAATTTTCTTGCTTTGGTTTATTTTTGACAACCCAGGTATTTATTCCTGTCAGCCCTTAACAGCTTCTAGTCTTGCAGCCTCTGAGTGTTTGCTATATACGGCATATACTCTTAAACTTTGGAAAATAGCAGTGGCAAGGACGTGCTGAGCTGTTCACGTACTGCATGGCCAGGATGCGCGCCAGGGAAAACAAAGTGTCCCCCACCTCTGTACTCAGGGAGTACCGATAGGAGACAAAAAAACCGGCACAGTTTGGCACACTCGCTTTGTACTCACTTTTGGTAGATTTGGTGGAATTAAGGCTGCACTTAGCAAAGCCATAGACTGTGTAATAGAAACAGTTGTGATCAGTTCTGCTAATTCTTGATTTGAAGACTAGAGATCTATAGCCTGGTACTGGACGTTGACAGGTGCTCCTGCAGGGGAGCGTGTTTTTCCTCTTTCCTGTACTGATGTCTTCCAGCCCTTCTTCGTGTGTCCCTCCTTCTGGCCTTTCCCCTTTGTCTCTGTCCTTTCTTGTTTACCCTAAAAAACTGTAAATAAACCTCCTGGAAATGGTTTGCAAAGCAGGAAGAGATAACTTGTGTTTTATAAAGTGTTATCAGTAGTGGATTCTGGACACAGCTGTTCAATTTTAACTATTAAAATTCACTTGAAAGCTGGGCAGTGGTGCCTCATCCCTTTAATTCCAGCACCCAGGAGGCAGAGGCAGGTGGATCTCTGAGTTTGAGACAACCTGGTCCCCAGAGAGAGTTCCAGAACAACCAGGGCTACAGAGAAAGTCTGTCTCGAAAAACAAAAAACAAACTAACAAACAAAAAATTCACTTTAAGCGTAGTGTTATAGATTATAAATCCCCAGGAAGCTGTGTTAACGCTGCGGTCCCTTAGGCCTGGCTGCAGGGGCTGGAGTGCTGCTATTTTTCATTGATGTTTCAAAACAAAAGCAAAATCTACAAATATATGCCAGCTTGGTCATAAGCAAACATTTATACTAGAAAAAGAATAAAATTGCATTTTCAAATTGGCCTCTGAATACATCACATGAATCATCTATTTTAAACACAAATTATGAAAATAATAACATCATTAAAAAAGCTTGATGTCCAGTGAAAATTATCAGAATGCTCATTGCCCAGGAAGCATTTAACAGAACTTTCCCTTGTTAATCAGAAGCTCAGATTCACATTGAAAAGCCTTCATTCGTATTTCGAGTTTTCTCTAACTGAGCTACTCCTAGGAGTTTTAGCAAAATATGGAGATTATTTCTATGTAGCCTCCTTTAGAGATTGGTATTATTTTTTTTTTTTACTGTTTAAAATATTCTGTATTTATTAACATATTTTATATTGCAAGTTGAATTATAAAAATTGGACATCTTGATTTTCAGCATGGAGGCTTCTACAAACAAATACATTTTCCAGTGATGCCATTTCTATGGGCAATGCACAGCCTTCAGCAGTTTTCAGACAATGAAGCAAAAGTGCCATTACCTTAAATTTGTTTTCTTTATTTTAAAAGGGAAAGAAACAGTAACTACTCATCCTTTAACATTTTATGCCTGTTCCTTTTAGGTGCACAGCTGGATACAATGGGATTCACGATTCTCAGAAAGTGCATCAGTGCTGTTGAGACACGAGGTAACAGTCATGCTCACCCGTAGCTTTAGTCCTGGAACTGTAGGTGTGTAACACCGCAGACCACTGCAGCACTCGGCACATGCTTATACGTTACAGCGTAAACAGTCTGGAGACTGTAGGTATGTAACACC
>NW_004949151.1:2361733-2368672 GCF_000317375.1 Microtus ochrogaster | reverse complement strand
GTCTGGAGACTGTAGGTATGTAACACCGCAGACCACGGCAGCACTCGGTGCATGCTTACACGTTACAGCGTAAACAGTCTGGAGATTGTAGGTATGTAACACCGCAGATCACGGCAGCACTCTGTGCATGCTTACACGTGACAGCGTAAACAGTCTAGAAATTGTAGGTATGTAACACCGCAGACCATGGCAGCACTCGGTGCATGCTTATACGTTACAGCGTAAACAGTCTAGAAACTGTAGGTGTGTAACACCGCAGACCACGGCAGCACTCGGGGCATGTTTACAAGTTACAGCGTAAACAGTCTGGAGACTGTAGGTGTGTAACACCGCAGACCACTGCAGCACTCGGCACATGCTTATACGTTACAACGTAAACAGTCTGGAGACTGTAGGTATGTAACACCGCAGACCACTGCAACACTTGGCGCATGCTTACACGTGACAGTGTAAACAGTCTGGATACTGTAGGTGTGTAACACCGCAGACCGCGGCAGCACTCGGTGCATAAACAGTTGTCTCTCTAGATAACAGGGTCAGTTATTCCTTTGTTCTGGCAAAGTGTGGGTTCCTTCATTTTCCTCCCGTGCAAATATGGGAGAATGTCACATATTTCTTCTTCATGTTTAAACATGGCCATGGTTAAAATGGAATCACATTTGCTTGTTAGATCCGCTATCACACAGAATACCACAGGGCAGATGACTGAGGTGGGGATGCATCCTCACAGTTTGGAGGCTGGAAGGCCAAGTACAGGGGGAGACAGGACTAGTTTTGCTGAGGCCTGTGCCCTTGCTTGCAGATGGCATCTTCCCACCATGACTTTTCTCTGAGTATACATGTCCCTGTTGTCTGTGTATTTAGGTTTGCTCTTTTTTTTTTTTAAAAAAAATTATTATTATATATAAGGATTTAAGTCATGATCACAACAGTGTGTGTGTCTGTCTGTCTGTCTGTGCACATGCCCAAGCCCAGTTTTAATAACCTCACCATCTCCTTCAAGACCTTTCATTTTTTTTAAGTGTTACATCCCATGGTTCCAGGTGTTAGAGCTTTTCAGGGACACAGTTCATTTCAGCTCATATAAACCTTTGGAAGAATCAGCAGTTGGAAAGCTAATTCTTACCACATTGGTTCAAGCACCTTAAAGATGATTTTCTTACTCTTGTGGTATCTTATTACATGATCTTTGGGGCTGGGATTAGCTCAGTGGTAAAGGCTGGGACACACAAGGCTCTGGGTTGATCTTTAGCTCACATACAGATACACATATATCTTTATTGAAGTAAAATCTGAAATCTCTTAAAGTGTATTTTTATTCCTTGAGACTTTTATACATGCACACCATATTGATCGTGTTCACCCCACAGCCCTGAACTCTCTAGAACCATGCCTCCTCCTTCCAGCTTTATCTCTTCCTGTCTTTCAAGTAATCCACCAAGTTCAGTTTTGCTAACCCTATTCTCATGTTGTGGGACTGTGCTGGATAGTTTTAAGTCAGCTTGACACAAAGTGAAGTCAACTGAGGGGGGAGCCTCAATCAAGAAAATGCCTCCATGAGATAGGGCTGTAGCCAAACCTGGTGGGGGAGAGCCCAGCCTATGGTGGGTGGGGCCATCCCTGGGCTGCTGGTCCTGGGTTCTGTAAGAAAGCAGGCTGAGCAAGCCATGGGGAATAAGCCAGTAAGCAGCTCCCCTCCATGGCCTCTGCAGCCTCCAGGACCCTGCCCTGATTGAGTTTCTTTTCTGACTTCCTTCAGTGGTGAACCCTGATGTTGAAGCTTCCTCCTCCGCTGGCTTGGGTCAGGGTGCACCATCACCACCATAGTCACCGTGACTAGGACAGAGGTCACCCACTGGGGTGTGTTGCACCCAACAGGGGACACACTTGAAAGCACTCCAGAAGTCACCTGCCCATAGCTACCCAGTGAGTGGTGGGGTTCGGAAATGAAGTTTTGAATTTCATATAGCCTGTGTAGTTGCGTTACTGCTGTTGCCATGGCCACAGACTTTTGATTGCCTCCATGATTCTTCCTACCCCTTTGCAGTCACTTGCTATTCCCCCCTTGGTCTTTGGTTTCCACGGACCTGATTCTTGTCCCTCTGGTTGTTGTAGGGAAATACTAAATGCTTGCTGATGGAAGTTTCTAGTCTTTTCCAGGCTAGCTCTATTTAACATGCGGCTTTGAGGTTCCTTATGCTCTCTAGATAGTGAACTTCTTTTTTAAAATTCAAATCCTGCTTGAACCAAGATCAGACAAATGCCAAACTTTTCTGTAGTCATCAGGACACCAAGAAGAGGTAACTTTTTTTTTTTTTTGAGTAACATTATTTTGAATTGAAAAAAAAAGTCATGTGTCCGAAAGTAAATAATGTAGATACTAGCATATCCTATCTTGGGCTGGGCGGGGCTGTTTAGCAGATTTGCTACCATCTCAGAATTAGTCAAACCACAGTTTGCTCATAAAATTACACTGTGCATGGGAGTGAGATCCATTTATCTACCCAATACCATCATGAGAAATTTATGGCTCGTGTCTACCAAGTTGAAGAATTTCATCAAACACTTGTTGCTAAATCTTGTTGCATGGTCACCACATTGAACTTGACTTCATTGCTAAAGACGTGAGCTGGAAAGTGGATGTTTTAAGCTCGCCACGATTATAATGTTCAGTAACCAAGTCTGGGTAGCATTGTCCTAGTGAGAGCTGCTTGTTTGGAAAAACAGAGTTCAGTTGTTACCTTCAGTGTTGCTAGTGTCTGCTGCTTGAGGATCTTTTTTATTAACTACTTTTCTTAATAAAAAACCAATCCATCTAAACCCCAGAAACAACAGAAAAGTTCTGAAGAAACAGCACAGTGTTCTCAGTAACGGATAACCCATCATAGGTCAGCTCTTGTGCCAGTCAGAAGCCAGGTGCTATCGAGAATTTATTGAGCAATCTCAAGGTGTACAGAGCCTTTGGATTAGATAGTGAAGGTTGATTCCATGTAACCCTTAATCCAGTAATAGTAGACAGAGCAGAAAGATTTGTAAGCTGTTGAATTATTCTGGGTGATTACATAAAAATGTGGCAGGTTTGCACATTCAGAGAATCTTATGATGATGGGCTAGAAAAGACTGAAGGTTAAATGAAGTTTGATTTAGGAATAGACTGTTATAGCTTGTAATTCAGAGAACTGTCATCTAAGATGCAGAGACGGGATTCAAACTTGATTGGAAACACAAGGGAACAGTAAGAACTTGTACTTAAGGAATTTGCACTTAATGATGGAAGTGCAGGCTCAGTACTAGAGGGTGCAAGGGCGCCTAGAAAGGTTAGTAGAAAAGAAGTGGCCATATTTGGGGTGTGCAGACCGTGCAGAGGGTGCAGTGCTCCCTAAGTAAGCTGACTGCATTGGGACAGTAAATATGGCAGTGGTGCAGATAGTACAGAGTCACCTGAGTGACATCACTGGAGTCCTGTTGGTCACCTGGTGCTTAGCTATTCTCCAAGATTTCTGCGAGGAATTTGTTTGGGAAGTAAAGATTGTCAAAGCCACATAGACATTTGTGATAGGTCTGATGATGTATTCTAGGACATTGGTGTTCCTTCTCCGTTTCACACCCTGGCTTTGTTAATTATGTTTTCTGTGTTTGTTTTGTTTCTGAGAATCTACTATTTATTTGGAATGGAGAAAATGTCTTTCTTATTCTTTGTGTGCTTCTTATTTCTGTCAGTAACCAGCGCCTTGTATGTGTAGCCAGCATTTGAGAAGCAATAGCTTGGGCTTGGGCATTCAAGAGGTAGGGCCAACATGCCATATTGACTAATTGACAGATTGCAGATTATACAATTTTTGGAAGGGTTTGTCTGTCTATATGTAGTTAGTATGAATATTTTCATGTCGCATATACAGAATCTTTCCATTTGTTAGGAGTTTATGTAGGCATCTTTCTGTACTATGGTAATATAGAAGACAGAGAGATGAGTCCCATTGCGTATGGAGGAGAGTAATGCTTTCAGCGAGTGAAGTGTGATCAGTTTCTCAAGTAAATAACTCCACTTTTTTGAAAGGAAACATGCCCAGTTAGTTGTTAATTTTTTTTGTTCTTTTTTCCTTGATGGGCCTGCAGAACACTCAATTTTGAGTATACGTTCAATATTGTAAGCAAAAACAGTAATTCCTTTGCTTAAAAACATCTTAGTTACTGTTTTTTAAAATAGTCATTATGTTAAATCTAAACTTGTATGTCACTTTTGTTTATGAAGTTTCTCTTAAAAGTCTTCCATATGTTCATAATTTGAATATTCACTGTAATTTTCTAGAGCATGGCATTAAAATGTTGATCGAGGCAAGCTGTGAGTTATCAAATCCAGTAATGTAAGAAGCTGTGAATTCATGGGTGGATAAGTCATGACAGACCTTGATTTGTCACATGTCACATCATTTGTTTCCCTTTGAACAGCACAGGAAGGCTTAGAGTTTTGGAGAATTTTCCTGACACTGGCTGAGGATTATGCTGTTCCCGTATAGAGCTTCAGCTGGTGGGGCCGATGATGAGCTCTGGCCCTGGCTGAAGACAGTGGCCAGTTTCACCGTTAGTCTTTGGCGATGACTTTGGGTGGGAAGGTGCCCAAGGGAGGTGGAAGGATAGTTTACCATGATTGCACAATAGTCCTAAGTCACCAAGGGCAAATTCCAGGCAAAATGAAGAAAATAAAGAGCAGCTGTCCTAAGAAAACTTACCCGAGTAAACTGCTTCACTTACGGGCTGTTAGGCATCTCCTGTGGGAGGAGCTGAAGAGCCCTGGTCTGCAGAAATGCACAGTTGAAATACTGCAGCCAGGCGAATTGGCTGCACAATCTTTTCCTCAGCTGACATTCATTTTAAGAAAATTCACTCCAAGAAGCTAGCAACGTTAGATGAATGATTGAGTTAAACTAGTGAGGGCAAATATTTGCAAAAGGATGGATGGATGACCCGTGTCCCTGCTCACCACATGTCCATGTAGTTGACAGTTGGTGCTTGAGTTAATTCTTCTAGTGCAGTGGCTTTCTCTTCTCAGCCAAGAATTCTCCAGCTTGGGGCTGGAGAAATAGCTCAGAGGCTCATTGCCTGCTCTTTCAAAGGTCCTGAGTTCAATTTCCAGCAACCACATGGTGGCTTACAACCATCTGTAATGGGGTCTGGTGCCCTCTTCTGGCCTGCAGGCATACACACAGACAGAATATTGTATACATAACAAATAAATATTAAACAACAACAACAAAAAAGAATTCTCCAGCTCTCTCATCTTTTGTTTATCTCTGGCTTTGTTCACTTCCTCCTCCTTAGCCCCGAAACCCACGCAACAGGAGTGAACTCTGTCTAGTGATTATGTGCATGATCTAGCTTCTGGGACTCTTTGGGCTTGGACGTTGCACAGGGTCCAGAAAACAACAGTGGTGCATTTACAAGTCATAGTGGATGTGTGGGCTCAGCTTGTGGGTTATCAGCATCTCCACGTCACAGTCCCTTTATCATCTGTGAAGGAGGCTGTGGCCTGCATCTCCTTCCTGTGTGGTTATGGTGATGGTACATGTGAGTGCTCCTGACTAGCATAGAGGTAAATTTAGCAACTGGTGCTCCTGATAATTAAGAAGTACCATTAGTGTGTGGCTTAGGAACACAGATGGACTTTGAAGGCATTCTGCTTTCCCATCATGGCAGAATATATATATGGGAACATCTCCCCTGCATTCACGTGATCTAGCCATTTTGTGTGGCTTCTGGAACAAGCAGCTGAATTAGTTGATTTCGCTTGTACCTTTTCTGTTCCTCATTCTGCTCTGGTCACTTGAGAAGTAGACCGTCTTGAGCACTAAGAGGGATAGATGGCAAAGAAAGGAAGGTGCTCAAAAGAACACCGTGCCTAGAACATCCTTTCACGTTTCTGGAAAATTCACAGAAGGGAAAATGAGTGTGAGATTGATCCTGGTTACCTGGTTTGAGCTGTATATATTGATGATGAGTTTGAAAGTACTTTTATTTGGCTGCCCCGCCCATCTCAGCTGACTTTAGGACTTCTCTTTCCTGGCTACACGTGGGTTAGTGGATGTCGGACAGTGGTTCTTGGGTTGTTTTCTGTAGGGAGGGCACTGGAGGACACACTGTCAGAGGGATGGTGCCGTAGATGAACTCCAGCTCAATTCTAAGATAGTTGATAGTAGCTTAAAGAAGGGAGGCTGAATTTGGCTCACAGTTCAGTATATCATGGTGAGAAAGTCAGGACAGCCAGAGCTTGAAACGGTTGCTCATGTGTCCTCCACTGTCAGGAAACGGAAGGAAGGATGAATGCTTGTGCTCGCTACTTTCTCCTGTTCACGCACTTGGGAACCCAAACCCATGCAAGGATGCCACCCACAGTGGGTCTGTCTTTCCATTTCAGTTAACCTAGTCAAGAATATCCCTCCCAGGACTGCCCAGCGTCTAAGCCAACCCAGTGATTCCCTCACAGATGTGAGCAGAGGCATGCTCCATGAGTTATTCTAGGTCTTGTCCAGTTGACAGTCAGTGTTAACTGTCATAGACATAACTGAGTTTATGCCATGTTCCTGTTAGGAATGGTCCTCTGCAGTTTCTTGGAGACTGGTAGAAGGAAAAAGTTCTTGAAGTAGAGACAGTGGCCCATACGTGAGTCGTGGGAGCTAGAGCCATGTACTGTGTTTGCTTCTTTGACTCTCAGTTACCAAGAACACCACATAGGTGACCATCATCCACCTGCCCACAATGCATAGGTGACTGACATCCACCTGCCCACAATGCATAGGTGACCATCATCCACCTGACTAGCATAGAGGTAAATTTAGCAACTGGTGCTCCTGATAATTAAGAAGTGCCATTAGTGTGTGGCTCCACATAGGTGACCATCATCCACCTGCCCGCTCCACATAGGTGACCATCATCCACCTGCCC
>NW_004949151.1:2325556-2361633 GCF_000317375.1 Microtus ochrogaster | reverse complement strand
CATAGGTGACCATCATCCACCTGCCCGCTCCACATAGGTGACCATCATCCACCTGCCCACACCCCATACATAGGTGACTGATATGCACCTGCCCACAATGCATAGGTGACCATCATCCACCTGCCCGCTCCACATAGGTGACCGTCATACACCTGCCCGCGCCACATAGATAACCGACATCCACTTGCCCGCACCACAAACATAGGTGACCGACAGATTATCTGCCTTATGGTAAGAGTGGGCTGTGTTGTGATCCAAATATAGTGTATATATTCTATTCATGTATGGAATTCTCTGAGAACAAATATATTTTAAAAATGAGAATGTGAAGGGACACAATGCAAGTGACAGCGAGACTCCAAGGAAGAGAGAGCCAAGAAGTGACTGGTGAGTGTTGGTTGTTGATCGTGCTACTGGGGAATCAACTCAGGTCCTCATGCTTATACCATGAGTATTCATGCTTACAACCATTGTAATGTCTTCCTCTTTCGACAAGATAGTTAGCATATAAGGGAAGAAGTTGTAAATATTATTGGTGAACAGCAAACATATACTTTCTTTTTTATATTTATTCATTTAATTTTGTGCCTGCACACATATGTCTCTTTTGTCTGTGTGTGTGCAGGTCACAGGACAACTTGTGAGATATGTCATAGCACCATGTGGCGTCTGGCTGCTGAACTCAGGTTGTCAGGCTTAGTGGCAAAGTGCATTTAACCACTGACATCCTGACTGGGTGTGCTGTCCGCCTGTACTACGTGTACTATGGTACTATGCCTGCTGTGGGCTCCTGCACTACGTGTACTATGGTACTATGCCTGCTGTGGGCTCCTGCACTACGAGATGGTTCACATTCCCAAACCAGGCCCAGATTTAAACACATAAAGATACACAGACACAGATAGAGACCCGGGTCATCCTTGAAACAAGAATGCTCTCTTTATTGTACTTCAGGGAAGCTTATATAGGGATCCTTAACTGATAGCCACTCCCCAGCTCCTGGGATTTTCATCTGTAAAACCCACCAGAAACCACTCCCCTGCCATCAGGAACTCCTGAGGGTGTCATCCTCAGAGCAGCTGCAGGCTGCTCAGAGCAGAGGAAAACAAGTTGTTTACTGGAAATTCAGGGTCTGGTGGTCTGCAGTCCCCAACAACTGGGAGTCATTCTTCCTGGCCTGTGCTCTATTTTGTAAATATGGACTGTGAGCAGCATGTCTTTCATGTGTATTATACCTAGCTATTTTGAAATTGGGTTTAAATTTTATAGCCCAGTTAAAAGCTTTTAACGAGTGCCTAGCTCTTCTCGCATTGTTAGCGTCTGTTGTTTAGACAGTGTAAAGGATCTCTGCAACAGGCTGTCCTGGACCACCAGCCCCCACATCATAACACAGAAACGCAGTATTGGTTGTGAATGCTCGGTATTAGCTTAGACTTGTCCCACTGGCTCTTTTTACTTAATGTAACCTGTTTCTATTCTCCTCAGGGCTTTTTACCTTTCTTTCAGTCTGTATGCCCCACATTTCTGCTTTCTCCTGTTCGTCTGTCTGTCTGTCTAGCTCCTGGTGTCTCCCTCCTTTTCTCCCTTGTTCTCTCTTCTCCTCCAGCCTAGGTTTCTCCTTCTACTTATTCTCTCTGCCCCTCAGCTCCACCTGTCCCTCATTTGCCTAGCTGTTGGCCATTCAGCTTTTTATTAAATCTGTCAGGTGCCTTAGGCAGGCAAGGTGAAACAAATGTCACACATCCTTACATTGTTAAGCAAATACATCATAAACAAATGTAGCACACTCTTACATAGTTAAAGTAATATTGCACAATAGTTTTTACCCTTTTTTTTGCCTTGTATCTTAACCTCACCTGTCATTCCTCTTTAGTAGCACCCCTCTTACTTTTGAAGTCTTTTTTTTTTTTGTAGGTGGAAGTTTCTTTCCAGCCAACCAATTCCCAAATAACTGGTGCAGAGACTCAATATTAATTTCAAAAGCTTGGCCAATAGCTCAGGCTTTTTACTAACTAGCTTTTACAACTTAAATTAGCCCGTTCCTGCTAATCTATGTCCTCCAGCATGTCTTGTTCCTTTGTGTCTCCTGGCAGCTTCACTGATTCCACCCTTCTCTCTCCTATTCTTCCTGCCTGGCTATCAACTGGTCAGTTCTCTATTAACCGATGTGAGTAATGCATATTCATAGTATACAAAAGGATTATTCCACAGCATTTCCCCCCTTTTGTCTAATTAAAAAGAAAGGTTCTAATTGTTGCATCGCAAAAGTATATATAACAAAGCAGTTATTAAGTAAGAATTAGTTACAATTTCCAGTTCATTTGTATTGGGCAAATATATAGAGAATACTCCAGTATTTATCTTATCTTTATGACTCTGAAGTTTTATACCTAGTTTACCTTTTATCGTAACTAAGGAGAAAACTCCCATGACTATCTAGTTTTAAATTCCATCAAAGACCCCAGAAGAGTGAAATGTTACCTAATGACAGGGACATATGACTGTCTGGACATCACGCTAGGTTTTCCTGTGATATTGTGGTGCCCATCTTTCGCCCATAGATCTAGTATATCTCACAGACATTTCTGAGAACCAGGGAAGCTTGAAGGACTGTCCTACCTTGTCTTGAAAAAGTTTGGCAGTCCTTTTTTTTTTTTTTCGTCCTGCTGGTTTGGTTTGTACATTATACTGTCAGCAGTTGAGGCAAGGGCAGTTTTTTGCCCAAGTGGCTAGCTTTGGTATAAGGAAATAAACTCTATATGGAGTTTCTTTGTTGCCCATCATTTTCTTTGAAGTAGATTGGTGCTGTTAGGAGTAGAGATGTCGTACTGTCAGGACAAGCCTTAGGTTATTAAATATATCAAATGACATCCATATTCTGTAGGTTGAAGTGTTCGAAGACTAACTTTTTAAATATATCTGTGTATGACCTTGAAAACATATCTAACATCAACATCACTACAAATTTCACTATTATAGATGACTAATTATCAATGTGTATTTCTTAATTATACATTACATTTTAAATGAACTGCATAAGCACAATATCCCAAACTAGTAGAAATATAAAGACAGCATAATAGAAATAACTCTAAATTTGTATCAATAAATTAAAATCTATACCAATGTAAAATATTTTGAGATTAACGGTTGTGTTTTGGATTGAAGTAGATTCAATAATCTATCCTTTTCCCCATCATTTTTACAGTATACCCCCTTTCTTCTTTTAGAAGGAGGTCTCTGAATTTAACTTCTTTGTTAGAGCTTTTTTTTTCAATGACCCATAACAATTTGTAACTCACCCTCCTAAACAATGACAAACATTTATAATCCATTGAATAGTCAGTAACCAACCCCTCATATTCTATCTCTTGGGACTTCTTCTCTAGACTGCTTACTGTTGTCCATGGGCACTGGTATCTTGAGAAAATTAGGATAATTGTTAAGTCTTGACTGGAGTATTCCGTGAGGCTCCATCATTTCAGTCAACAGCCTTGAAACTGTTCTGGATGCTAGATCACCTGGACCATCCATTTTTATTGGTGTCCGGCCCCCTTGTTCTGAAAATACATAAACTTTTAAAGGTAACATACATATCCATCAAGTATAGACTTTCCATTGTACACAAGTCAATGATTTCTTGTTTTATGTTTGAGCAGCTAATATATACATCATGTGTCTTGTCCAAATAGGATTATTTCTTTTATGTCTGTTGTTATGATTTTAGGAAGTCATTCTTGATAAAATTGGATTTTCCTTAATCCGGAATATTGAATCCACAGCTTCTCATTTCCCGTGGAAATAAAAGTAATGTCTCCCTTAAAGTAAAACCTCTTTTAACCAAAATTTGAAGTCAAGATATTTTTACAGTATATAAGTTGGTTGAATTTAGCAGTTTTTATAATCCAGTGTCTTTTAGCAGCCAAAAAATTTAAAGACAACGTAATAACATACAGAATCTAGACTTTCTGTGTATTTTCCATCTTATCTGACTTATTTCTTTTATATTACTTTACTCCCTTTTAAGAACTTTATTTTAAAGCTATATATATATGTATGTATGTATGTATGTATGTATGTATGTATAGGTATAGATATAGTGAGTGTTTATACCTTTTTCCTCCTGAGCCTATTAATGTTTTTAAACACACTCTAACCCGTTGAGAGGTTTTTCCATCTTAATCTGGCTTAACTTCACTATCTGTGATCTTCTCTGTCTGCATGAAGGAAACCCCAAACCCACCGTGCAGCTTGCTGGAGGGATTTGCGCTGGTAGCTCAAGTCCTCAGGCAGTGGCTGGGAGACACACGAGGGGAACCCACCATACATCTTAGCTCATGGCGTGGTGGCAGCTGCCAGGAGACACGTCTTTGTCATGTGACCTGCATGAGAGACATGAGACTAGGCGCTGAGTGTACTCCCTTTGTGTGTGTCTAGAGCCCTTTTTAAGCTTTCTCAGTTTTTATCTGGATCTTCCATTCCCGATGGTGGGTACCACTCTTTGTTTCCCACTTTTCCCAGATTAACATCAGAGGAAACGGAGACCCTTGTTTTCCTGAGTCAAGCTCTTTCAGTGTGATGATCTCTGGCTCCATCCATCTACTTGAAGAAAGCCGATTTCATTCTTTATTTCTGAGTAGAACTCCATACGTGAGGTTTGTTCCCGTGTTTTGCCAAGTGTTAAGTCATTCAGTTTCCACAACCCATTCCTCCAGTATCTCTGGCTTTTAGGTGAACAACTTGCCAGGCACACAGCAAGGAAGTGGCAGAATGTCAAGTTTCCAGGGTACTGGAGGCCACCTTAGCTTACGTTAACAAGTTTATAGTACCAGGATTTTGGTTTGTTTTAATGAGGCTACCAAGGTCTTCCGTGCTGTGTTGAGCTTCACAGCTGCATCAGTGCTGAGAAGTGGCTACGTTGTTCTTTGCACAGTTTAACATGCAAACATGTTTAGCACTGGCTAGCTCCCCTCCAGAGGTTTAGAATTAAGTAGGTATTAACTCCTGAAATTTACAGAGGTGAATCTGTGCCCTAGGAAAACACGGCAGCTCATGTTTAAGATGAGACGGAACGTGAGAGTGCCATGCATTGCTGAGTTTCATGTATCAGCCTGTTTAGTTTTCTGTAACCCGATGAAGTAGATAGGTTGGAAGTGTGTACTGCGCACTTATTGAGGATAAATATGTATATATATGGAACATAACTTTACATTTTTTTGTTCCATGACATGAAATAATGTTTGTGAGCTTCTAACTTTTTAAAAAGCTATCTGCATAGCGTGCCATTTTTGGCTAAGCTGTGAGGATTTTCTCACAGAAGTTCTTACTGATTTTATGTATACTACCTTTTTTCTTTTGTTTTCAAGTCTTAGCATTTTGAAAATATAAATATGTGAATATGTAATTTGAATATGATAAACATAATAGTTATTATTTATATGTGCATGAAATTTTATGCTTTTTTTCCACCCTAGGGCTTTTTCAGTGCTGGTGTGATCTATAGATTGCCTTTGTGTTTGTGTATGCACAGGTGTATGTGTGTATATACATACATGTATGAGCATATGTGTTCTAAAAATGAAACATTGCAGACTTCTCATGTTGGAGCCTGCTGCGACAGGAATCAGCAAGGGGGTACCTGGGAGGAGGCACTTAGGCTAAAGAAACATTAGACTGAGAGAAATTGAGGCAGAAAACAGGATAGATTCGAGGAACTACCAGCCTACTCTGGCCAGTCTTGATTTTATTTCAGAGCTTGCTTATGTACAAAAGCAGAAAGAAGCACAGTCAGTCAGTCAGTGTCTAACCACAGGACCATTCCTGGCCTGAGTGAGCAGTCTCACTTCTGTCTGATGTTCCTGAGGTTTGCCGTCAGCAGGATTATTCCTACTAGAGAGAGTCTTCTTTTCTCGTGGGCACAGTGCTCCTTCCCATGGGCTAATCAATCAGAAGTACTCATAGTCCTCAAGGTTATTTTCTCGTGGGCACAGTGCTCTTTTCCATGGGCTAATCAGAAGTCTCTCATAGTCCTCAAGGTTATTGGGAAAAGCAGAGTAGGCAACTTTGAACACAAATGCCTTGTAAGTCAGAATGGATTTCAGAGGGAAACCGAGTCACATATGGACTCCCACCTGATGTAAATTCTGTGAGTGTGAACATTAATGATCTCTCCCCTGCTGTCATCACACACAAATGCAAATGCACTCTTCAGTCGTTCCACAACGCTTCAGCACTTTATATACTTTATATACCAGGTGCTCCGCACGTTGCTAGCTGAGAGCCAAGTGAATATTGGTTTGTAGGCCAATATAGTTTGAGCGTTTATTTCTGTAGACTCATACACCTGTAAAATACTTCAAAAATTGTCTTATGTCTGTTGGCACCTGAGTGCTTAGGCTCCCCTCAGGCTTGATACTGATACCGTTTTACATACACACATGTGAAAATGTGAATTTTCCTGCTTCTTGCCATATTCTTTTCACTATCCACCAGGTTCTTAGTCCATTACCCATCTTATTCATTGACTTACTGGCTTTATTTGTTACAGGGTAGCACACGACATGTGCAGATGGAGTTACTAAGCTGAGGGCCTCCTCCTGGACCCAAGGGGAAGATGACGTCATGGCTCAGTAGTCTCTGCTTGCTGGCCTTTAGTTTCCTAGTTGTCATACTGTATCTGTGCTGTTTTACCTGAGAATCAGTCCTCAGGAGATTGGGTTTTACATAGCCTGCTGGCTTGTCAGTCTGGTTTCTGTTCACTTTTTCGTATTTGGTCATCGGCCCCTTCTTCCAGAAGCCGTCTTTGTTTTGGGTGTCTCCCCACCCCTTGCTGTTTTGTCTGACTCTCTCTACTTGTCGCTCACAGGTTTGAGTCTGACTCCTCAAGTCCACGGCTGGGAAACTCCGAGTTGGTCAAGAGGGCTCTGCTCAGTGAGAGGCCTCTAGCCGTGGAGTGTGCATAGAACGCTCCCCGTTCTCCCACTTTCCTATGCTCTTGCCCTCCTACTAAAGGGCAACCGCAAGGAGACCTCACCAGACATAACTCCTTGATCTTGCTCGGACTGCCATGCTCATTGATTTGAGAATCCTGTGCATTCCTGTCCATCATCGGGGTTTAGTGCACAGCTACTGCGGTATTTGCTCTGATCTCTTGCATCTGATTCCTTTTTTGGTCCCAGGTGACCTTCCTTTCCTTCCTCTTCCTTCTTCATCTGCTGAACCAGTGGGTGTGAATGGTGCTTGCAGCTTCAGAATGTCCCCTGGAGCAGAGTGCACCCTGGCTGGGCAGCTTCTTCTGGGTTATGAGAAAAAACTGGCTGTGGAGAGGTGAGGCAGGGAGCCTTCTCCCTACTCTTGGGCTCTCTGCCTGTGGAAGGTGTGTGGTCCCGTGATGGGACCACAGTAGATCAGGAGAGACAGGCATATACCTGTTTTTCTCAGTGGCTGCTGCCATCAGCAGCCATCAGCCTCTCGAGGTTTGCCCATGTTTACTGTGCCTTATCGATGAAGAGGAAGGAAACTCTGAACACTGAGGAAGAGTAAAGTTTTTGTTAAAATTAGAAAATTATCATTGTGTACTAGTGAGCATTCGTGTCCTGGGAAATGTATAATAAGTTGTGGATTTTAGCTTGTTAAGTTCAGAATTCTATCTTGCCCTACTCTTTATAGCTTTAAATTAATTTCAGGACATACATAGCTTGTCCTCACTGGTCATATATTAGGCACCATCAGAACAGAGCATGGTGAAATGAGTATTTCCTGGGTCATTTCTGTGTTGGAATGAGCTGTGGGGTAAAATACTGGCACACACACATTTGTTTAAAAGCTCTTAAGACTGTGTGTTTTGGTATTTAGAATCTTTTAACTTAAAAGGTAACAAGGAATACATATTGTGTAGTATGTACGTTAGGTTGGAGGGTGTGAGCATGCTGAAAATGAACCTTCTCACTGAATGAGAAAATAAGGAAGTGACCTGGGATTAGGCTAGGCACTCAGACTTGGTTTCAGGAATTGTTAGTAGCAGGGCACGGCTTGTCTTAAAATGTATGAAACATCCAAGTTAGGAAGGAATTAATTGTAAGTTCTGGTAAAAAGTAAACAAAAGAGGTAGATTTCTGTGAGATGATTTGAGGAAACTTGGCTTTTCCCTGGGTCTGACTCGGAGGAGCTCAACTCCTTATTAACACCTATTTGGTGACTAAATCATGGCAGGAGAGTACGTTTGTGAGGATGAGGGGGCATTGTGTTGTCAGCTGAGGGGCCAGCCTTAATGGAGCCGGGAGGGATGGTCTGAGCGTCCTTCTGTGTATGTGCCGGCTCGTAGTCTCGTCTGATTAGAACTGTGGGAGGTACAGGTAGGTGGGTGAGGTGTAGCATAGATATGGAGAGGGCCCGAGGAGTTGCAGCACCAGTCAAAGAAGCGACACCACTGGTGTTGGAGTGGATTCTGGCTGTGCTTCTTTAGAGGGTCTCTTAGTAATTGGCATGTACACAGTTTGCACACATGTACACACCTGTCGGATGTAGACAACAGTACGGAAGAAGTCTGGGCTGACCCCAGAGTTTCCTCATTAAAGAGGGCCTCTTGGAGAAGCCGCTGGTGGAGCTGTGCTGGTCGTTTGGCATGTTTGTTACATCTTCAGCTGTCTGATTGCTGTGTTGCTGTGAACATGTATGTGCTCCTGGATGACAGGCGTGCTCTGTCTCTTGTTTAGTTAGTCTGCAGCCTTTAAGAACAGCGTGAGAAGAAGCAGAAAATGCCCTAAGACTTGGTTATTAACCTGCCATTTCCAACCTGCCTTTGTACAGGACTTATTTAAGTTTCATTAAAAAGAGGAAAAACTGTGTTAAGGAGCTATAATTCTTCTTTGCACCTTTTATTATGCATTAGCAATTAACTCTAGTTCTCACGAGGTTGATGAATTTGAACTTGATCAATTATCTGATAGTAATTACAAGCATAGAGTGATTATCTTTGCTGAAGTGACATCCTTATTTCATCTCTGTATTTCTGGCACTTTTCATAAATGCTTGCATTTGTTTGACTTCAGAATCTGACTTGCTCTCTTGACTCTGTCATTGAGGTCAAACTACTTAAACTGAGTGGTGCTGAACAAATCCTGGGGTGTGAAAACCCTAAGGGTGAGCCTGCTGGGAGTAGGAAGGCAGCAGGCTCAGTCTTCCCACTGTAGACGTGAATGTTCTAATTCTTGCTTCTTGGCAGATTCCTTTGTTTTTTTTTCTAGTTCTTGGCACGGCTATGCTGTCCCCCCCCCCCCATCCTTAGTGTCTCTATTCCTTCTTAGGGAGGGGATCTCTGCTGCTGGGATTGGCACTGTCTTGATAAATGTGTCTAGACTTGGGCTAGTTCTGCCTTCCTGGCTCCAATGGGACATTGAGAGAGAAGGGGAATCAGTCTTTGTATTAAGGCTGTCATACTATAGGACCATACGGTGCAGGATTTATACACAGAAGTGATCTCCCCTACATCCCTGGGAGCTAGAACTCCAGTATAAAGTCACTGACATGGCTTATGTCTTCCGTGGGTTTTTCCTTGACTGTAGCTGACTTTCTCCTACTTGTATCTTGGTGTGGTCTGCTCCCCACAACTCTCTGTTGTTGTAATAGGAGCGGCGGGGCTGCGTCCCCAGCACCCCAGCTACCTGGCTAGCTTATGCTCCGAAATAATTACACGGACACTGTATTCATTTAAGCACTGCTTGGCCCTTTAGCTCTAGCCCTTACTGGCTAATTCTGATATCCCGATCAACCCATCTTTAATAATCTGTGGGCACCGGTCTTACCGGGAAGATTCTAGCCTACGTCCATCCTGGGTCGGAGCTTCATCGCGTGTGCCTCAGAGAGCAGAGCTCTCGCGTCCGCCCTGGAGATGGGAGCATGGCGTCTCTCTGAGCTCACTTCCTCTTCCTCCCAGCATTCTGTTCTGTTTACTCCTCCCACCTATGTTTTAACCTGTCAGGGCAAGCAGCTTCTTTATTTAATTAACCAATGACCTTCCTCCATCAGTCTGTTTCCAGGTACATTTCTTCTAATGATGTAAGCCATGTTACATCAGGGTCACCTGATAGACTGTTTCAAATTAATACACCTTTTAAAGGCCTTCTGTGCTAACACGGGTGCGGGAGAAATGGCCTAGTGGTTAAGAGTGCTGACTGCTTGCCCAGAGGACCTGGGTTTGATTCCTAGAACGCACATGGTGACTGGATGGTAACCCCAGCTCCAGGGAACCGGGTGTCCTTTTCTGGCCTCTTTAGCTACTGCATGCATATTGTATACACGTATATGTGTAGGCAAAACAGCCATAAAACATAAAAATAGTGGTTAAAAAAATTAAACACAGTTAGGAATTAAAAGTTTAACATGTAAATGCTTGTTTTTCACATTTGATTTTGTTGCCAGTGCCCCCCCCCCCACCTTGTACTCACAATTTGAGAACCTAGGAAAATGAGTAAGAATTGGGCAGTGCACAATTTAATCCCACACTAGGGGGGCACAGGCAGACGGATCTCCGTAAGTTTGAGGCTAGACTGGTCTATAGAGTGAGTTCAAGAAAAGCAAGGGCTGTTACACAGAGAAATCTTGTGTGGGAAAAAAAATAAAAATAAAAAAGAAAATGAGTTAGGAAGGGCTGGGGATACAGTTAGATGGCATAGCCCTTGCCTAGCATGCTTGGATGCTTACATTCAATTCTCAGTATTGCCAGGAAGAAAAAGAAGAAGAAAAAAAGGAAACCATTGGTGTGGGGGTAAGGGCTCAGTGATTAAAGTGCTTATTGTGTAGGCCTGGGACCTGAGTTCAGATCATCTGCACCCATACCCGCATAGAATCAGAATATGGTGCCATGTGCCTGTGATCACAGTGCTGTGGGATGCCGACAGTCTGTGTAACTAGAGGTTTCTCTCCCACCAGCCAGTTTCTGAATTACAAACTATTTGACCTATTAATTCAGGCTTATTGTTAACTAGCTCTTACAACTTAAATTAACCCATTTCTGTTATTCTGTATTTTCCCACAAGACTCATGACTTGTTACTTCACATCTTGCCTGGTTCTATTCTGCCCAGCTATTGGCCAAATCAACTTCTACCTTTTTAAAAAATTACTAATTGTAATAAAGTATATTCACAGCATACAGAAAGGCATCCCACATCATCTCCCCTTTGCTGTGTAGTTAAAAAGGAAGGTTTTAACTTTAACATTTAAATTATATATAACAAAACAGGTATCAAGCAAAGAACTACAGTTATAATATTTAATCTGTTTGTATTTGGCAAAAAGTCTGTTCATAATGGTGAGATGTAGGTTCAGAGAAAACACTGGGGTAGAGAAGTAGTTGAGGCCAAGAAATCTTCATGTCAGTCTTTGGCTTCCATACATGCTCACATGCACCTAAACCAAAGAAGAATAAATGGCAAAAGAAAAAAAATACTGATTTTGACTATGAGTGTGAAAGCTTGTGTGTGTGGTGTGCTGCGATTTATAGGATGTGTTCACATCATCTCCTTCCCACCCTAGCATGACACAGGAATGCTGCCCGTGTTCCCAGATAGACCACCCAGAAGCCAGAGTTTCCTGACTCGCTTGTGTCTAGGTAGCTCTCACCCAGACCGTTAGATTCTGCACTGGCCGCCACGTGCAGGGAGGTTACAAGAGTAGTCCTTGTGGGCAGATCCCATGACCTTTGGTGATTGGATTTTTGTGTTCTGGAAGTTGGGGGGTTAGAGGCACTTCTTGGCAGTCAGTGTGTTCTTGTTAGCGTCAGCATTTGTAGTGCAGAAAGCAAATACACAGTCAGAAAGCTGTGACTCTGTAAGTAAGGAGACAAAGCCCTGTTCTTGCTGAGTGTTATTTGGTAGGAGGCTTTTCTCGCATAGATGTAGTAAGTTTGCTGTAGTGAGCTCCATGCTCCAACTGTTACTTGAGTTTTGCAAGGCTTCATGTGTTATCCCTTTCTTCCTCTTAAAACAGCTTGTACACAAGTTACTCACAACTTTTAAAGTGTGCAGCTTTGAGATGGATATCTTACCCAACTTGATTGCCCATCGGAGTTTTCTGAGCACTTCCAAGTGTTACTTAGCAGTTGGTTTGTGCATGTGCAAATCCACATGAAGGACTTGCCCAACACATGCTCAACACATGGAGTTACGCTTGGGTAACTTTTGCCATTGTCTCTTGTACTCAAGGACTCATGGTTTTCCGGTATCAATGGAGAATGAATGCATCAAGTTGAGTTATTTATTCATTTGGGTGGAGTATATGGCAGCTCTGTTGTTTAAAAACTGATTCAGGGTCATCTAAATACTTTCTTCATATGTACTAATCTCTGTATTAGTAAAAGGTCTGAAACATCCCAGGAAAAAGCATAGGCAAGTAAATAAAGGAAAGCACGGAAGTGCATCTACAGAGACTTCACAGTGCTTCACTTCAGGGCTCTCTTAGTACTTGTGCTTGACACTGACTTTGGGCATTTTTATCCACGTGGAATTCTGCTTTATGAGTTGTTTTCCAGTCATAACTTTCACATACAAAGCTGATATACCACTCTGATGAGCATTTGGTTTTGTCTGATATTTTTACAGTCTACATGAAGGAATGCTGCAATTGCGAGTTATCAGAGATTTTTGAATGCAGCTGTTTAAAATACCATGGTCTTATAACTTGCTAACATTTTCTCTCTCTCTCAATAGGTATAAATGACCAAGGATTGTACAGAGTTGTGGGGGTGAGTTCAAAGGTCCAGAGACTTCTGAGTATGTTGATGGGTATGCCTCTTTAATCATTTTTCCATGCATTAATTGTTTATGCTCACTCACTTTGCAATTTAATATTTCAGAGTTGTCTCTTCTTGTGTACTTATGAATACATTCTTCTCTTGTACCACTTAATTGGATGCATTGTGTCCTCTGTTTGCATCAGCTGAAGTCATACATATCCCTGTTACTTATTAAGCAATGAAGGAAGAAGAGTGTAGCCTCTCACCATTGCCTTTCACAGTAGAGTAGCCGTCAGGCTTCTGCGATCTGCATGGCTTCCACTCTGCCAGTCTGTGATCTTGACAGACAGTAAGTTGGTTAAGCGAGGCCACAGGGACTCGCATTGGCCAGGGAGGTCCTTGTCTCAGGATTCCTCGTTTGCAGTCCCAGCATGCTCTTCTCCATCTGTGCTGATGACACAATGTTCCTGGCATCACAGGCTGAAGGGAGCCAAAGTGAATTCGTTTTGTTTGCCCAGACAGTCTGTGACTGATAAAGCTCTTCTGCATTATGTATGGCTGTCAGTTCAGTGCAACCTGACTCCCCTACCCCAGAGCAGGCTGCCCTTGAGGGTGATCATAGCTCATCAGTTTGGAGGGCCTGGCTACCAAACCAATCTGCCATCTTTTATTTGATATTTTATTCTAATTAGTCAACACTAACAATGCTCTCAGGTGTGCTCAGGAATTTATTTAAATCTGTCTGTATCGAAAGTTCAGTTTTGAAGGTATAATATAAACTAAGATAAACAAAGCCAGCTGGCACATTACGGAGAGTGCAGCTTGCTGGGCTTTCTGTGAAGCAGGGGTTTCATGAGCAAGCACTTTTTCAAGCTATGAACCACAGGGAAAATTGCCCACCTTCACTTGGAGAGCTTTGTTAGGATATATTCACTTTCACGGGCTGTTTCCATCTTTTGCCTCTCTGGTTAAACTTGGGTGTGCAGTTCTGGCAGATACAGTTTCCTTTCTGCTGTTACTGGGCTCCAGATTAAACAGCCAGGTTGCCAGTGGTGCAGTAGCAGCTGGAAGAATTTACTGGGCGCACAGCATCTGCTTTTACTTAATTTAAAAATAGAAACATCAGCTTGGTGTTCCAGTGCTTAGGACTGGCCGATGATGCTGTTATCAGAATGCATTTAGGCCAGAGGGCACATTTTGATGGTGAATTGGCCGGAAGGATGCTGGCGTAATTTTGATGACTTCTTTGCTCGTGCTCAAGGAAACATTGAACGAGTCTGTTTCTGTGGTCACCCCAAGTTAAGTTGTCTTGAAGTTTGCTCTTAGTCTCACAAGTCCTATACTTACAGTAGTATAACTCTAACGTTAGTTTCTCTGCTCTTGGAAAAATCTCAAGACAGCCTTTATTACAGGTTATTTTAAAATTTTAAAGCCCTCAAAAATTCATGACCCGAGAGGTCTGCGAGATGGCCAAGAGGGTTAAGTGTATGCTGCCCCAGAGAGAAGACCTGAGTTTAGTTCCGAATGCCAACATAGACTTTATGCGGGCTGCAGGAGAGACAGGAAGGTCCCAGGGGCTTGCTGGCCAGTCTAGCCAAGCAGTGAGCTTGAGCTTCCATGAAGAGACACTCAGTGTCTCCCCCGAGTGTGCATACATGTCCAACTCCATGCACGTGCCTAAGCATACTGATCAGTTTACCATTTTCTTGAGGTATTCTCTTCATTTTGATTAAATATTCAAAATTCAGTCATTTAATACCATTTAAAAAAGCATTTCAATAACTGTGTGTACATATCCCACGCATGTTGTTTATTTTTCGCTTTACATTGTGTTAAGTTTATATCCTAAAGGGAGAAGGACATGAGCCTGCCAAATGTTTAATTTCCTCTAAAAGCCAATCAATCTTAAAAGTAATAGGTTCATTTCAAATTTGAAAAATTTTCAGAGCACATTTTATTGGCAATGGAATTTTCTTCATGAAAAATGAGAACTAATTGCATTTTTAAACTTCCTAGAAGAAGTTCCAACCCATTTTATGTTTTTAGAAGAGGCCTGTGTTTACTTGATTGTCTAGTTCTTGAAACCTGTTTATATTTTCTTAAATAAAAATGATTGCCAGTTTTACATGAAATTTTATCATTTCAGTTTCAAATGTTTTAAGTATTCTTCAAATACTGAGATACAAACGTTTGAGGTTCTCAAGGCTTGCATATGTTTTGTCTCTTGTATGTTGTCCCCACTTGTTCCCTCATCTGGTATTCTTCCCTTTCCTGTTTCAGATTAATAGATAAAACTGTTTCTCCCCCCCCCCCACTCCCTCACCCTCCATCCCCTCTCCCCACTACCTCCCCAACTTCTCCTCCTTCCCATCCTTCTTCATGCTCTTCCCCCTCCTCTTCTGCCACCAGGAGATGTCAGCTGACAGAAACTTCTCAGGACATTTCCCCCTTCTCTAGGCCAGGTTCAGGAGGAGGCCGCTCTTCCTTTCTGGGAATTGTTTTTTTTTTTTTCCCTAGTCCTCCTTCCCCAGGGATCAGCAGGTGGTGTCTGCTGACTTTCCAGCTCTCCCCAGCCTTCCCTGGAGCCTGCTCAGTAACTCTTTCTCCTGCGTGGAAGCCACTTCTCTTCCCTGTCCCTTTGCTGTTTGTAGGCCAGGGCACATAGCGATCTGGGAGACAGTGTTTCTTCTTTTCTTTCTGTTTTTTAGTATTAGACACTTGTAGCTGATGAGGAAGGCAGGGAAAAATGACAGGTGCATCGTTGGAGAATCAGTGCCAATTCGTAATGAGGCAGTCGTGTAAAGATGAATCACAATAGTTAGAGCAGAGTAGAACTGGGCATGCTCATAATCTTCCTTCTTCCCCATTAGAATGAAGCAAGAACAAAGCCAGGGGGATTCTGGGAAAAACGTGCTTATGCATATGTGATCTGGTGGACTTTGGTATTTGTCAGCCCAGTGTACAAAAGTTTGGGTGGTTTTATTTCTTTTTAGACACAGAACCATACCAAACGAACATAACAGAATATATAATTTAAAATATTTTCTTGTTTACTTTATTGGGCAATTTTCTTACATAGATTGGGCAAAATGAGCAATGCCGCTGGAAACATGATTTTTGGTGATAAAGTATATTTATAAAAACTGTACTTTTTACTTTTCAAGTATTCAAAAAAAAGGGGGAATTGGCCCACGTCCATGTTGGTCTGTGTAAGGGATGCTTTGCGGTGAGGGTGAGCATGGGGTGCATCCTTCCAGCTTCACAGAAATGGCTAGTGCTTATGCGATAAGGAAACATTCATATAGTATCAGAGATGCCAGCTCTTCAAGTCTGTGCTTGCTAGTTTAGGCTTTTAATTAATGAGTTAGGTTGCACTCTGGTGAGGAAGGAAACACAAGTCCCCTTCACTTATGCTAGAACACACATTCTAAATGAAAATCCTAAACACATTTTAGTTGTGAATCCTAAGTAAATTAACAAATTCCACATAGCTCGCCGATTGCAAAGGACTGCCAGGTATGATTGAGTTATTTGAAAACAGTGAACATTTAATAGAGGATTAGTTATATAGACATGCAGTCATTAACTTCTGATATGACAGCTGTTTTTGTTCTGTGAATTTACAAGGATGGCTCAGTTTTCCATGGAAAGAATATGAATCTCAAAATACAGGCTGATAATTTGGTAGAAAGTAGAAAATAAAAGAGTTCCTTTAGAAGCCCCTTGGATCTTAAAATGGTGATTTGCTTGTAGCAAGTTTATTAAAAATGTTATCTGACTTGTGTGTTAAAATGAGATTTAAATAATTGATTTAATGAGAAACAGAATATTCAGTTACAGAAGTAATTGGCTGGCAAAGCTGTTAGGACAGAATTATTTGGTCCTAGTTATAAAGGATTGCATCTTTAATCAGGGTGCTTAATTTGATTTCTCAAACATGTCTGTGGCTTGTCTGACAGGCTCAGTAACAAATGGGTTCTGGATCGCAGGGACTGATCGGAATGTAATCGGTGTCAGTTGTCATTTCTGGAGTTTATTGCATATTGCTGGCAGTTGCTGTAATCAAGACATGCTGGAGTGCCTAAAAAGTCTCCAGACCTTTGAGTAATTGGCTTCGTATGTGTGACATTGTGGCTGTAAAGTAGCCATCACTTCCTGTTTTACTTTCTGAAAGTTTGAGTCCAACATGAACAGTCATCCTTCTGTTGCATCCTGCCCATGCCTGCAGCTTTTCAGGCAGCATGCTCAGCTAGTGTGGTGGTCCCACTTTGACAGCCTTCCCCTTAGTGCTTTTAAAAAGGAACAACCAACAAGGTACTTTTTCCAGCAGAGGCAAATGTGATGCAAGGCAGGAGGAAATCTGGAGTGGCCAGTTCTTTGTTTTAGTTGACGCCTTGTTCTGGAATGAGGGAGACAGAGTCTTCCAGAAGTTGCTGTCTTCTGACTTTAGGAGTTTGGGAAACAAAGTAGATTTCTAGTGGTGGTTTCACACCCTTCCTTAGATCCTTTTGGGAGAGTATCACCATGGGATGCCCTTGCTTTCAATGATTTGGCGGTGGCAGTGATCTGCTGCTTTTAATAATTCATGTAGCTCTGCCCATGTCCTTGATTTGTTAACATGCTCACCCTAGTTTATTGGAAAGTTTACTGTGCTTAGATCTCCTTGGTGTAGATGAGGATTTGGGACTACTTGCTTGAGATGGCTCAATGTTTCCTACTGGAGCAGCATTAGCGCTCAGCTGTGGAAGACCCAGGCTGCCTGCTGGGCTGGGAATGCTGGCCCAGGCGGGCAAGGGTGGCACCGTCCTCAGAATGTTTGCCTTTCCTGCTGTCCTGTCATTTTATTTTAACCTGGATTAAATACTGCAAACTTCTCCTCCCTTCCTTCCTCCCCCCCCTCTCCCCCGCCCTCCTTCCCTCCCTCCCTCTCTTCCTCTCTCCCTCCCTCTTTCTTCCTTCCTGTACTTGTACACTTTTTCTTTAGAGCACTAGTTTTTTCTAAAACAGAGCATTTGGAAATAAAATATTAGCAATACACTTTTAGGGCATATAAAGCTAGTTTAATTGATAGCGAATGCTGAGTGCTACCAGAGGCAGCTATTGTTCCAAATGGGTAAATTGATTACAGTGCTGGAATGAAGGGTTACTGATGTAGAAATAGGGGTGGCGGGCTACATTCCCGCCCAGATCCCACACGGCTATCTTAGCCCGAGAATAATTACATGGAAACTGTATTCTTTTAAACACTGCTTGGCCCATTAGCTCTAGCCTCTTACTGGCTAACTCTCACATCTTGATTAACCCATTTCTATTAATGTGTGTAGCACCACAAAGGTGGTAGCTTACCAGGAAGATTTTAACCTGCATCCATCTCAGAGAGGAGAGCTATGGCGACTGGCTCACTTCCCTTCTTCCCAGCATTCTGTTCTATCTACTCCGCCTATGTAAATTTTGCCCTATCAGGCCGAGCAGCTTTCTTTATTAATAACCAATGAAAGCATCAGGTAGACAGATGACCCTCCTCCATCATACTGACAGACATCCTTTTGCTTAAGGATTTAAGTGAAATCTTAAGTGATTTTGTTTTTACTTTATGTCTTCATTGCAAATAGTTTTTTAATTAATACAAAGAAATAAAAATTATATGTTAATGTACTAACATGGAATATTGACACATTTACATTTGAGCTTATGTTGTGTTTCCATTTGGGTTGATCATATGTTGGAGGAATACAAATACTGGAATGTGAGACCAGACCGCTGCCTCGCCCACTGACATTCTGCCATTTTAATCATCATTTTACCTTCATGGTGACAGTGTTTCTTATGTGAAAGCATAGGGAATAGTATCAGTAACATTGGAGACAAACCTTACCCCTTCTGCTCATGGCACCAAGTGCTCCAGGCGGTCATCGTCCAAATCCCCTGAGCTGGCTTGTTGGAATGCTGTGCCTTGTTTCATTCATCTGCACCTGTGATCTATATTTTAGATCCTTTTGCTTTGATCTCTCCTGTAGACTTCTAAAGTTCTAGAAATTCCTGGTAATATGAGGTAGCTTATGCTATTATTGCGTAGAATACTTTCCCTGAGAAACTCCAGGGAGTTTTTAGCCACTTAAAGTAGGAAGTCCTGTGAGCTAGTAAGTACTTTGGGTGGCCAGATTTTTAATTTTTTTCATTTTTGCTTGTTCACCAGATGAAAAAACATGCAACGAGCTGGACCTGGAGAGTTCCGTAGATTGGGAAGTGAAGACAGTAACCAGTGCCTTGAAACAGTATCTGAGGTGAGGCCCTGTCCCTTGTCCCCAGGAGCAGCTGTGACTGTTGTCACCCACTGACAGGAGAAAGTCTGTGAGATACACTATGACATCCCAGGAGATGAAGCCACCAGTAGTGATGAGCATTCTCTGTTGCTGTGCAGAGACACCATGGCCACACACACACATGGGCCTGACATGATTTTTGACTCCTCACAGCCCATCCATTCCCAGTAACACACTTTCTCCAGCAAGGCCACACCTCCTAATCCTTCCCAAACAGTTCCATTCACTGGGGACCAAACGTTCAAATATATGAGCCTGTGGCGTCATTCTCATTCAAACCACTGCAAACATCATTACCAAGTAAACTGCAGCAGAGGAGCTTGGACCCTGAATACTTGGAGAACACTTCTATTATATACATGTAGCAACAGGGAATCTTTTGTTTATGTTTTAAGTTAAAGTGAAGACTTTGCTTTAATTTAGCTATCTTGAATAGAATAGTATGTGATTGGACATAAAAGTATTTAAAAAGTCTACTTGAGGTTTTAAGAAAATTTAAGATTATCGATTAAGATTATAGAGAATAACGTAGGGCTGGAATCAGAGAAACATGCCATACTTTGGCTGTTGTTTCGTTGTGAATAAAGGAGCTCAGTGATTGCAAAGCTGGGGTTCACTGACAGCAACAACAGAGAGCTACAGTTCCGGCTGGAAGTCTGTGCCCTGGCTCTTTGAGGTTTGGTGTCTGTGCTTGCCCAGTGCAGGGCAAATGTAGGGTGCTGATACAGCTGTGGCCTGGTATTCATGTAGCAAGGATCTAATTTGTGTGTTTTAAGGTGGGGTATTTCAGATTCGGAGATCCAGAGAGGGTGTCTGATGAATCCCCATGACTCGCCGTGCTGCTTCAGGCCATGCTGCTTTCTTCCTGTTCTCTCAGTCAGCTTCTTGCCGCTGCCTGTTTGTCCTCCTTCTCAAGTCTTACTAAAATTTGGCATGGGGTTCAGGGATTCATTAAGCTTTTGAGTATTTCATATAAAGAAAGTTTTCCTTTTTAAATTTATTGTAGCCGGGCAGTGGTGGCGCACGCCTTTAATCCCAGCACTCGGGAGGCAGAGGCAGATGGATCTCTGTGAGTTCAAGACCAGTCTGGTCTACAAGAGCTAGTTCCAGGACAGGCTCCAAAACCACAGAGAAACCCTGTCTCGAAAAAAAAACAGAAAACAAAAAAAAATTTATTGTGTGCATTATTGTTCCTCTTAGTTGTTACTGGAGCAAACACTAAAGCTGAACATCCATCCTTAGTATCCGATTGCATTGACCGTGACTGTGGTTTAGATGTGGATTGTATTGCATGAGCCCTTCTGGGCGGGTGGCTGTATGTTCCCTGGAGAGATGGTATTTCATGTGGTGCCCCATCATGTCACTGAGGCATTCCAGCTGTGTTCAGGACCTAGGGCTGGTCGGCCATCTAGAGGATTTTTTGATGATATATGCATACTTTTTTGTGGTTTATTTATTTTTATTTTATGTGTATGGATGTTTTACCTGCACGTATGCCTATGTACCATGCATGTGCTGCGTCCACGGAGGCCAGATGAGGGCATCAGATCCCTTTGGAACTGGAGTTACATAGGATTCTTAGCTGTCCTGTGGGCTCTGGAAACTGAACCTGGGTCTTCTGGAAAAGCAGTCAGTCAGCTTAACTGCCAAGCTGTCTCTGGAGACTAGCATACACCCCCCCACCCCCACCCAAGCAGTCAGTTAGGTTAACTGCCAGGCTGTCTCTGGAGACTGGCATACAGCCCCCCCCCCCATTGTCACAGTTACTGGAGGGAGTATTACTGAAACCTGGTAGATGGAGGTCGGAAATGAGCTGCAATCATAGAACACCCTTCCCCCTCCTTCCCTAGAGGATTGTTTGATCCTGAATGGCAGTAGTGCTGAAGTTGAGAAAACCCCTGTTAGAGGGGCCAAGGATAAAAACAGAGTGAATTGTGCATGCTCCATTCTGGTAGCCTTGGATCCATTTACTGTTTGGTATGTTATACCTAGTACCGAAGAAGAAATTGACCAAAATGACAGTTAACATTGAACTCTTGGTAGTAAATTATGCTTTCTGCTTCTTGTTCCATGGGGCCCCTTTCTTCTCCTTTGTAGGGAGTTAACTTGGTAACCAAGAGACTTCTTATGCACACTTAACTTTTGGGTCTTGATCCTCTCTGGAGCTAGTTCCTTCTGACTGCTGATCTTGTGTTGCGTTATTTGCCGTTTTCTCAGAACATTGCTGTATTCCATTGAATTCCACTTTAAATTAGGCGTTGCATACAGAAAATATTCTGAGACGCTGTTATTATACGACTTAGTCCTTTATCTACTGAATCTAGGCATTCTGCCTGTGTTAATGGTTATCCCAGGACAGCAGAAGCTTTGGGAGATGCACAAGGTAGGCTGCCATCTTTGCTCCTGTGCTGTGCTCAGCCACCGCAGGTGCCTTAGTTAGGATTAGGTGATTGGTTTTTTCTTCTGGTTCTTGTTTTAAGTGGGAGAAAACTTGATTTTTTTTTTTAACCTCTATATTTTTTCAGAGTTGTGGGCAGAACAATTATATTTCCTTTGCCCGTTGCTCTTGGATGGGGTAGAGGGTGTGAGGTCTGGAGCTAGCCAGCCGGCCGGCATTGAAATCCCAACTCTGTCAGTTAGAGCACCAGGATATAGTATGGAACTTTAGAGGTTTTTTTTCCTTCTTAACCATTTGCCTTTGAATACTCGCTGCAAATTGCGTGCCACAATATTGATGCTAAGCTGGAGACAGAGGAAGGGTCCCGTCAAAGCACCAGGTAGACTCGGAAAGCTGGGGAGCAGCCTGGCTGTGTCTTGGAAAAAGAAAACAGTCATAGTGAACCTATACATGGTACCTTTTTGTCTTCTGCTGACCTGGGGCAGTGTTGTACTTCTCTGTGTGAGAGGCCCGAATCCTAGCCCCGCCCCCCACCAGGGATGTCCTATCTAGGCAGGCTGTGGTTTTGATGGCCAGTGATGTGTTCATTTGCCACAGTTTCCCATTGTTAGCCAAAAAGTGAGCTGTTTGTGGTGTTTCTAGTCAAGGGAACCTTACCTGGAGGAAACCTCTTTTAAGTGTGGAAATTGGAATGGGTTTTTAAGAAAGGAAACAGCAGCTTGAGTAAATATTAAGATTTATATCCTCCAACAGATCCCAGCGGGTGGTGGAGAAAGGTGGCTGGAATACATGTCTGGTGGGAGGCTGAGCTGTGCAGTGAGTCAGGCTAAAAGAATCTGGATGAGAACTTGTCATTTCTATTACTGCTTCCCTAACATTAATGATATTTATTTTTTTATGTAGTATTGCCAGCTAGACATATGGCAGTGATATAAGTAGCTGGCAGGAGATACTTAGACACAAATTCAGTCTTCCTGGAGGAGAAATGCTCTCCATGATGTTGCTAAATATGCTTCTTTCCTTTTGACCCAGCACCTGAACTTTCCTTCTGTGCAAATGGGTAGCCTTTCGTTTCCCTCAGGACTTTCTGCTTGTCTGTACTTGGAATGAAACCCCGAGAACTGACCTCTCAATGCCCATCTTCCTCCTGGTTGAGGCTGCGGAGTCATGGGGAATGCTTCTCTTTAGTTAGTGAGGGAAGGAGGGTGGAGAGAGAGCGCCGAGGCAATTAGCTCTCTCAATCTTCGGTTGCCCTTGTTGGCAAGTTCCGCTTTGTGTGTCTGGGTACACTGAAAAATATGTCCTCAAACATTTTTTATGTAGCTTTGATTTTTGAATAGCTTCTCTTGGTGAATCTCATGGGTATTTTTATTCTAAGTAGAAACACTCAGGTGTATGTACCTTTTATAGCTTTTTTTTTTTAAGAATAACTATTTGGAGTGAGCCGCACATATTTATAGTATATATTCTCATAAACTTGGTGTCTCTATACACCCGTGAGCCATCACCACAATCAGGGAGCTGAGCCTGTCCATCACCCATCTGAACTTTTCTTCTGTTCTCCTTTCCTCCCTCATCATGGCCTCATCAGTAGGAGCATTTACCTGCCTTCTGTCTTTGTGTGTTAATTTACATGATTATGATCTTTATAAGTGCAGGTTTTCAGTATGTACTTCAAAGATGTCAGCTTCATTTATTGGAATCATTGTTGTGGCAGGCTGAAATCCACTGATCTATCGCTGTGCATTTGGGTGATCTGTAGCTCTTGGCTGTTATGCGTAAAGATGCTTAAATGTCTGTAGAAATCTTTGAGACAAAGACTTTCATTTCTTTCGGATGAATCCTAGTGGGCAAACTCCTGGACCATGTGGAGATATCTGCTTAGCTTTCCTGGAAACTGCATGGCTTCTCCAGATGTGATGCATTGCCCGTCGATAGCGCGCAGGTCCTGCTCCCTCTGTGTCTGCTGAACACGGTTGGTTTTCTTACTTCAGTCGTTCTAAGTGTGAACTTCCTCAGTGTCCAGAATTTTCTTTGTGTGAACTTATTCACCGTCTTTGAATATCCTTAGTTGAAGTGTGGCCTTGGCTGCCACTCCCTTCTTTTTTTGAGATAGGGTATTCATTCCATTGAACTTGGAGCTTATTGATTGGTCAGTCAGTAAGCCCTAGACAGGTCCTTATGCCTCTGCCTCCTCAGAACTGGCTGATACATTGTAGCACCACACTCTGCTTTTGATGTGGCTGCTGGGATCCAAACTTGGGACCCCATGTTTGTGTCACAGGTACTTTCCATACCATCTCCGCCCGCATGGCTAGCTTTACCCGAAATAATTACACGGAAACTGTATTCTTTTAAATACCGCTTGGCCCATTATATCTAGCCTTTTCTCAGCTAACTCTCACACCTGGACTAGCCCATTTCTAATAATCTATGTAGCCCTAGAGCTGGCTTATCAGGAATGATCTTAACCTGCGTCTGCCTGGAGTGGGAGAATCATGGCGACTCCTTGACTCAGCTTCTTTCTCCCAGCATTCTGTTCTGTTTACTCCTCCCACCTATGTTTTAACCTATGAGGGCCAGCCAAGCAGTTTCTTTATTGCTTAACCAATGAAATCAACAGATTGATATGACACTTCCACATCACCTCTGTTTTTATTGAAGCCAAAGAATGAGCTGCCTATGACTTAAACTTTTAATAATTGATAAAGATTTGTTTCATAGCCAAGAATATAGTTTGTCTTACAAAGCAAATTGCCCATGTGTTCTGATCTTTGTATACTGTTTTTAGGTAGACAGTCATTTCATTAAAGCACCTGATTTAGGTGAAGGGGTGGGTAGTTTTACTCAGACTCATTTTCTTTCTCCTGCTTCCGATTCCCATCTCTGCCCGCAGCTGTGGGTTTGCCTTCTCCATGTTGTCTTGTTAGATTTTGCTCATGTGTTTGAAGCACTGTTGCTTGATCTGTGAGTGAATGTTCTGTTCTCAATGAAGTCCACCCTTTTGTCTACAAGCAACAGCCTCCCTTGTCTCTGCACTGTTTGCAGCTTTTGCATAAATGTTTAAGTGTGTGAGTGCACACGTGCATGCTTAAGTGAACGTGTGTCTTTGATTGTGTTTTTAAACAGTCAGGGCAGTTCCGAGCCCCAGGTTTATGGCCCTGTGGCCTCCAGAGTAGAGTTCTGCTGCCTGACATTTGTTCTCTGGGGGTGACGTAATTAACAACCTAGCCTGGCACAGTTTCAGGTATTAGCAGGATTGACAGAAGCTCAGCATTGTATTACTCACAGGATAAAATCCGCTACTATTCGCATAATGCAGTTTGCAAAAAAACTAAGTGCTATATATATTTTTACATTGTTACCAATTTGATTTTATCTCACTGTTTCATTGCCATAGATTACAAAGCCATCAATTTTCTTTGTAAATGTTTCTTTTGAATCAGTGGTTCTCAGCCTTCCTAATGCTGAGACCTTTTCATACAGTTCCTCATGTTGTGGTGACTCCCAACCTTAAACTTTTTTGCTGTACTCATAGCTCTAACTTTGCTACTGTAATGAATCATAATGTCTATGTCTGATATGCAGGATGTCTGCTGTGTGACCCCAAAAGGGTCATGACCCACGGTTGAGAACAAGTACTCTATATGTATTTAGGCATAAAAATGAAAACTAGTTATTTTAACAGAAATATCAGAGGAGAGGATTTGTTTTAAAATTCTTTAACATTTTCTGTGTATTATTTTGATATTAATGTTTTAAAGATGCTTTCAAAACTACGTATATTTGATTATATAAAACAGTTACATTAAAATATTAGTATATGAAACTTTTATTTGCAGATAGATATTCAGACACTTTCTAAGATTAGCTATGAAGCGTTGACCTGATAAGAACTTGTTATTGGTTAGGAGTTGGCAGCGTCCAGGACAATCACCAGTTCGTGTTGTGGTTTCCTTATCTTTTGGTATTTAAAGGTTAACTCAGACACGTACAAGCAGTTTAATGTAATGTTATAAGTAACTTAGAGATGCCTGTTTGGATCATTTGGTAATTGAACTGTTTCCTCCCCCACCCCAGGAGTCTTCCAGAACCTCTTATGACCTATGAGTTACACAGAGACTTCATTGTTCCAGCTAGTAAGTATGATGTGGATATACAAAGACTCAGATTTGTGGTTGATGGTGTGCACACATTAACAACTTCCACATGAAAATTTAACTTAATAGTGTTACCATCTGTGTTAAAAGGAGAGATCACTTTTAGGGGATGGCTGTTTTTCCTTCTATTAGGAAGTGAGCAGGGACTGGGGAGATGACTCAGCGGTTAAGGGTGCTGACTGCTCTTCCAAGGACTTAGGTTCAATCCCCAGTACTCACATGATAGCTCACAACTGTCAGTAATTACAGTTCTGGGGGATCTGACACTTACGGCAAATACCAATGTACATAAAATAAAAATAAATTTAAAAAAGCAAGCAAGCAAAAAGATTTGGTAGTGGATCATGCATGGACATTAACAGTTACCCATTCCTTCTTTGCTTTGGCAGAAACTAAATGTGTAAGGCCACAGCAGATTCTTGACTCCAGGGCCAGTTCTGTCTTCATTACATTATGGATACCTGGTACTGGCACAAACAGAATACTATAGAACAGGCTGATCAATATTCAGCTTTTAGGGGGTTGAATAGATAATGGATTTGGAGACGGTATAATCTGGAGATAGTTTCACTTATAAAGACATTTATATAGACAACACAGACAGAAGGATTATTATGAAATAATGCCAGAAGCACAAACTACTTGATAATCAATCATATAGGCTACATGTTGAGTGAAAAGGGCCAAGAGCTGGTGAATTTTAATGTGAGGTTAGGTAGTTTTTAACTCCTGTACCCATGAGTGTTTGTTCGTGCCCATTCTGTGTATCTGCAGTATGATGAGAGTGTGTGCTTGGTGCAGACAGAACTGGGTATGTTTTTGCCGTACA
Source organism: Microtus ochrogaster (assembly GCF_000317375.1). Taxonomy (NCBI): domain Eukaryota; kingdom Metazoa; phylum Chordata; class Mammalia; order Rodentia; family Cricetidae; genus Microtus; species Microtus ochrogaster. Next base: position 2,335,191 of record NW_004949151.1, on the reverse strand, counting down.
ACTCTGTTTTTATCCTCAGTACTGATCATTCTTCTGAAGGGTACTGCTGTTAGCTGATTCAGAGTTAAGGACATTGAGAGTGAGGCTTACATATAAAGTAACTTGATAGATTGTAGAGGCCATTACTTAAAATTAAAACTTACCTCCACTGGACTCTGCAGTATTGATTTTCATAGGCTCATTGACAGTAGCTGAAATTGTACCCCCCCCCCCCCACACACACACACACTCCCTGGACTTTAATCTGTTAGAAAACTTACAGCAATCCCCTTGGGTCCTATGCCACTGCTGCCTGAACATGGCCTTTAATGTTACCTTCTTGTGAGGTCGCGGCTCCAGACTGTGTGAGATTCCTAATTTGTTGCAGAAAGAGTCACTGTGTTGGCTGTATTAAACTGCACGCAGAGAGAAAGCTTTTGAGAAAGGACAGAATACAGTTGTGTTGAGAATTATTTCAAAAAGGAGAATTTGTCTGATCAAGGAAGTGGGGGAAGGTTTTCTTGGCAAAAACACAAGCAAATGCCCCTTGTGGTCTTGCTATCAGAGTTCTCATGCTGATTTGTATAACAGGGCTATTATAAAGGAATACTGTAGCTCCTGTAGTTGGCATGGATTCGTACCTCCGTGCAGTTGCAATTGAAAGGGACCCACACTAATCTGGTTTAATGAGGAAAGCTACACATGCTAGATGGGTTTACTCGGTCCAGTGTGTTTAGGGCAGAGTTTGACTTCTCCTTTCCCTCCTTTGTGAGTACCTGCCCTCTAGAACTCAGTGCTTCCTGGGAAGGGGCGTGGGAGCAGATCCTCTTGCATTTTGCATATGTGCTTATAAGAACTGAGTGCAGTTACAGAAATCAGATGGCCAAAGTTACTCTCCTCCTTTTGAATACTGGTGAATTGGGATTGTGGTTAAACTCATTTTCCGTTGAAAGCGGTGCAGCTTACCTTGTTTTGCTACAAGTCTGCGAGCTCAACTGGAGAGTAAAATGACCCCACACAGCCAGCCTTTGTGGTTGCCCATCATGCCAGCATGGGAACTAACTTTGATTCTTTCCCACTGTGTGGCGGTTTCTGTGTGTCCTGGATGCTGAGAGCATGCTCTCACCTTCATTGAAGGGGCGTCAGGCTTTGCTGGCCCCTTCTTTTCCTTTCATCGTTTTATTTATTTTATTCCTATCATTTTCTGTTGAGAATGTGAGCTTCTCAAGTTGATAACACGAAGATAAGAATTTTGTTTGTATTCTCGCTACAAAGTGTGTTTTTCTTTTCGTTTCTTATTGTCAATGAAAAACTCAACTGTTCTGTACTGAATTCATCGGAAACATTTTTCAATCTTAGAAATTCGAAAGCCTTAACTGTTGACTGCACTTGTTGGGCTTTACTAAAAGAACCAGAAGCACCTATGTACGAGATACTGTGCTCTGCTTTGGGGGCTAGAAATCCATAAGCTACAAGTGCCTTGAATTGAAAGGATTGTGTCTACTGTGCAAAACTGGTAGCAGCTACCTGAAAGCCTTCCACTGTGAAGCCTATTGCTCTTGAGAATGATGTAGTCTGTGTTCTGTAGTCAGTGGTGAGCATGGACCATCCTGCTGGGTTGGACTCACATTGGACTTAACATGAGGTAGATAGCTTAATCCTGGGTACCAGTCTGGTGTTGTGTCTTTAAAACCAGCTTCCAGCTGTTGCCTTCCAACTGTTGCTCAAACTAGAATACTTGTATTTCTGCGTTGTGTGTTTGCTTTTTATAGCTAGGTTATTTGTGCAGCACTGAATAACCAAAGCCATTTTTAATGAGAGACAGTGTAGGAACCAGTGCATGATATTTGCTTAACCAGAGCATTCCGTTCGATTCTTGCTGGGAGGCACACACGAGGAAGAATGCAGACATGTGGGCATTACAGGGACTGAGTTTGTAATGTCTCCTGCTTCACTTTGCTGCATGTGTTCACTTCACAGTAGGTGAGGACCACAGGAGGATAGGCTGAAGCTGGTGTGTCTCCTAGGAGCTACTTGGAAGGTTACTGCTTGTAACTTCCTTACATTATGATATTACTGGCACACATCATTTACATATTAAAAGAATTTGATGGTTTGCCCATATGTTTTGTTAAGCTCTCATAAGCTTGCTCATATCTATGAAATGTGGTGGATGCTGATGTGTGATTTTTCAGTTCTGATTTTTTTTTGTCACAGCAAACTCTTAAGGCTCTGGCACATTATAGGAATTTAGTGTACAATTAATTAAATACCCTAAATAAAAATGATATGCTTTTCATTCTTTGTGAGCTAATGTCAGTGAAAATATGGCAAAATGCAGATAGCATAAGTAATAGAAAATAATGTATTTTAGCAAGATTTTGGGGGTGGGTAGGACTATATTACCTTGTGGAAATGCCTATTAGTAGAAAGATTTAATGTCAAAACAAAACAGTGTCAATTGAAGAGCTCAAGATGCAGGTACGGGAGAAATGTGTGTGTGTGTGTGTGTGTGTGTGTGTGTGTGTGTGTGTGTGAGAGAGAGAGAGAGAGAGAAAGGGGGGGGGAGGGAGGGAGGTGGATTATAGTAGCTCCTGGGAAGAGGGACTTGAGACATGGAGTGGAAGGTTCTACTCTTTTCTCAGACAATTCTCAAATGCTGTTCATTGTTAGAAAGGAGTAACACATCAGTGGAGGGGGAATCATCTCCTTAGCTCACATTTCCAAGTGGTGATTCCTCAAGTATCACACTAGGTTTTCATTGTAGAGTCGGGGAATAGCCGTCTTTCATTATAGCGCCTTTAAGGTTCTAAAGTCCAGATGACAAAATTGCTATCCTTGATAGTGGTTCTTATTCCTGTGCACATATGACTGCTTCTTCACTTTCTGCTTTTATTGTTATTTAAAAATCAAAGCAATGATTTGAAATTATGTTCTTATTAATAACTTCAACATTAGACAGTCATCTTAATTAACATCTATAGACTTTTATATACAACCTCTTATTAGACATTTCTTTTGCTTTTGATATTTTGGCTGATAAATGTGCTTTTTCTTCTGATATATTTAGTGCTGCTGTTGGACTTACGTCATGTGAACTGGGCTGACTAGAAGGGATGCTAGCAAGGGAGAGATTGCTGGGGCAGTGTGTGCCATTAGCACCAGCCCGGAAAAGGCATGCATTAGGAAAGGCCAAGAATGCTTAAGTGCCTTCTCTTTTCAGATCCTGAACAGACAAACGGCTATGATTTCTAGTTAGGGGTAATATTTTTGATTCTAAGTACTCTTATTAACTCTTTTTCCTTTCCTTTTTAAAAAAAGAAAGTGGCAGCCCGGAGGCCCGTGTTAATGCCATCCATTTCTTGGTGCACAAACTGCCAGAGAAAAACAAGGAGATGTTGGATATCTTGGTGAAACACCTAACCAAGTGAGTGTTCTTCCCTCTGATGATTGACACCGCTGCCAACAGTTAGTGAAAGGAGAGGGTATTATATATTGCCCCATCCCAGATTATGGAAGTATGATTATAAATCTGTTAGAAGATTGAGCTTGGTTCTACACACACCCAGTGCTGTGGTTGAGCATGTCCTTTAAAAACTCCAGTCTAGTTGTGGGTCTGGTCCATTCATGTTTCCTATCTAAAAAGCAGAATGTATTAACTCAGTGGAGAAATTAACCTTTTCAAGTAAAAACGAACCCCAGATCCCTCTACCTATAAAATTTGAGTGAGGAGCAGTATTTGGAACTGTGGTTTCAGTGGCCACAGTAGGACACAATAAATGACGGCCCTGCTCTGTGATGTATGGAGTAGAGAGAATGCTGAAATGGTTTCAGCTCAGTTCAAAAGGGCAAGGTGTGCAAGACCTTGGAGAATGTGTGTCAGACTGAGCTGTCATGCTGGACGGTCTCTGGTGGGACGGCGTCCTGAATCAAGTTGTAGGACCACTGGGAGCACCTATGCAGGGTGCTCCTGGAGCTGCAGGACTGGGAGGAGTGGGTGACGCTGCTGTGATGGAGCACTGATTGTCAGGAAGTGGGGCACGGACCTAGACATCTGTGGAAGCAGGGGAATGATGATCTGGGAAAGGGGGCGTGTCCAAGCCACTGTTTTTTTATGTACAGCTAATACATGATAAATGTGGATTTTGTGGAGGAAGACATGCTTGTTGAAATGACTAGCAATATGACTTATTCTTGTGAAACAAATACGATTAATTTAGGAAATTCTATTTTTATTTTCAATCAGCGGCTCAAGACAACTGCACAATTCTTTATAGCTGCATAAATCCGCTTATCTGTTTAATATTGAGCATACACATATAAGCAGTGATAATGGACCTGTTGAGAGAATGGCTGCCTAGGAAGGAGCTGGCTATCATGGGGACTGCCAGTGGGAACAGCTTCATAAAACTTCACCTGGGCAAGGTCCCAGCTATGTTAGCCATCTTTCCATGCCCGTGACACACCCCGAGAGAGCACTGAGAGGAGGAAAGCCTTGTCCTGCCTCGCTCACTGTCTGAGCAGCTGCTGCCCTAGGTCAGCTGACTCTGTTGCTTTGGACAGGAAGTGAATCAGAATAACATGATGGAGGGAGCCTGGAGCTGAGGAGAATGGTTATTGTGGGGTGCGGGTGGGGGGACAACGGAGAGCCTGTGTGCCGCTGCTGCTCTTGGTCCAGCTGTCACTAGGGCAACTTGAGTTAAGGAAATGCAGAGTTAAGAATATTGAATGCTCTCTCTAGATCACTACCAAACAACGATTCTTTTCCTTCTTTAATATTAGTGTGTCAAATCACTCGAAGCAGAACCTAATGACCGTGGCAAATTTAGGAGTGGTGTTTGGCCCAACCCTGATGAGACCGCAGGAAGAAACTGTTGCCGCCATCATGGACCTGAAGTTTCAGAATATCGTTGTAGAAATCTTAATTGAAAACCATGAGAAGGTACCATTCTTTTCTTCTTCATTAGTAGTTATGAGTTTGGTTTGTTAGCGTGTACATGGTCTTGTTATTAGTCTGTTTCTATTTCATCATGGCTGTGAATTTATTCCTAAGAAGTTAACATCCACCTCTGTCTTCTGGTGGAGTTCCGTGAACTTGATCCTTACCGGCCTCCTCTTACCTCACTGCTTTATTGAAGAAACATTGCAGCCAGATGCAGATGAATAGGCAGTGTCAATGTGATTGTGGATGTTTAGGCTTTTAAAAAAAATTACATTCCTGCCCTTGGATTGCCCCAATTTTATGTGTTAGTCACACTCTGTGCTTTTGGTCAAGTGAAGACTTTTTAACTTAGAGAAAAAGCAAATGGAAGTGAGATGGAGCTGGAGATGATTTGAGGTGGACCCTTTCTGCCGCTGTGACAGAGTACCACAGTCAGCTCACAAGGAGAGAGCCTTATCTTGGCTCACGGTTTCAGAGGTTCCTAGGAAGCATGGTTGTGTGGCCTTGCTGTTTGGGCCTGTGGAAGCATGGTAAATCCTGCAATACTGTGTGGAAGAGCAGGCTGATTTCTGGTTGGAACCATGGACAGAGAGAGACAGGAAGAGAAAAGGAGTAAGGGAGGAGAGAGGAAAGCGAACTTCTCTCTCATGAGAAGTACATGAGAATTTCCCTTTCATGAGCCAGCATTGCTCACCAAGAAGGATGTGTTGCTTTTGCCTCTTGTTAGAGCTTGAGAGCTTCAGTCTGGAGCATGTGGGGAAGATTCCCTACAGGTTCTGGAGGATTTGGTACCAAAGTTTAGTCCTGAGTGTGATTGTGGCTGGTGTGTAGTCTGCCCCATGACAGTGTGTGTTAGGATGCAGCTGACTTCTTTTGGAGGCAACTCAGTGCAGGTGTGTTTGTGTTTGTGTGTGTGTGAGCACACATCCCGCACTGTGTGAGAGAGTGGCTTTGGATGCTCTGTTGTGTGTGTGTGTGCACACATATCTTACACTGTGTGAGAGAGTGGCTTTGGGTGCTCAGTGGTGTATGTGCGTGCACACGCATCCCACACTGTGTGAGAGAGTGGCTTTGGGTGCTCAGTGACACCTTCTTCTTCATCTCCACCCTCAAAACTAAGTTCCTTCCGGTTCAGAAAAACAAAGATAGGCGCTCAGGGCTGAACAAGGTGCACTTTCACCCTTAACAAAAGATACACAGTTTAACAGAAGAACACTTTTGGGGTGGGGTGGCCTAGCAAAGCTCTTAGCCTTTTTGGACCTCTCCTAATTTGAAGTATATAGTTCTACCCCTCTTCTTGTCCTAAAATTTTCAGCTAGTTACTGGCAGTGCCAAATCTGTGGGTGCACTGGGTGAAGAATTTCTGGTTTAAAGTCAACTCTTAGATGGCTGTCATCTTGTTCAATACTTTGTGACCCAGGCAAGACATGACTTTAGAGTCTTTCAAGAACTCGTAGAGGGTCTCCCATTCTGCCAACTGTAGCTCATAACTCTAGCTAATAACTCTCCTGTGACTGCCTCTGAGATAGGGAATGTGAAGGCCATAGAAACACTAGGACTCATATTTGTGTGCTAAAAAGAGGGTTTTTCTCTTTTTTAAGTTAAGATCATATCGTGTGCCAAGCCTGTATCAGGTACTGCAGTGTAGAGATGAAACCGGCAGGCCTTGTTGGACAGTCGGCGAGAACCATATTAGGTTCTTAATCCTGTAACTTGTATCTCAGTCTAATGTGCTTTGAAGCTTTTTCCTTCGGTAGTGTCTGTTCTTTCTGCTGGACTGCTGAGGACAACGGTACTTGTATATACTTATCTGCCACCCATTAGAGACACAGGGAATGGCTACTGAATGAAGTAATGCATCCCGTACACCCTGAAGGAACGAGGCAGCAGGCGGAGACAGAGCCACTGTGGATCAACTGTGAAGACAGACAGCTCTTCTTAGGTCCCTGAGTTCCTGTTTGTTGGAGTAGTTTTGGTGCGTGCAAACGTAGATTTGTTCTGACAGGATAAACTTGGTACCTGATCTATTACTTCTGTGGTAAGGGCAGTTTGTTTGGGTAGAAGAGTCCTCTTGTTTTGGTAGCTGCTGGTGGTGAATTTATGCCATCGTTTCTGATCCGGTCACACTGTTGTTAAGCCTCCTTGGCATGCACTGAGTCATTTGGGAAGGTGGCTACTGTTTGTTTTTAGAAGAACATATCATTAGACTACCATCTTCGGAAAGTCTCGGTAGCTCAGCTGTCGGTCTAGTAAATCTTTATTAGAGACCGCTGGTGCAGAAGTTCATCTCTGAGACTGGGTAAGGTGGACTGCCAGCCCCCTGCTGGGAAATGTGCATGCGATGTTTCTGCAGGGACGTCGGGATGGCCTCCACGTTGTTAGATCTTGTGGTAATTTCTGAGTACCCTGATGAGCCAGTCCTTGTGTCCAGGCAGAAGAGGGCAGCCGTGCGCTCAGCTCTCAGCCAAGCATAGGTTTGTGGTTCTTCTCTGACCTCTCCATAAATGAAACTGCTGAGATTTCCTCTTTTTTTAAAAAATATGTTTTTAATTGAAACAGAATTACATCACTTCCCTCCATCCTTTCCCCCTTCCAGCCTCTCCCAGCTACCCTCTCTCCAACCCTCCATGTCCTTCTTCTACAGTGTTCTCTGTGCCGTAGATTCAGGGGGCTGTGATGGAGGTATACCCACTGGGGCTGGGTTTCCCACAGTCCACTGGTCTCTCAGTGTGTTCAATTGTGGTCTTCTGCAATTTTCCATTTGCTGGAAAGACAGGCTTCTTTGATGAAAGGTGATGGGGCACCCTGAGATTTCCTCTTGTGGAAAGGGAGATAGGCAGTTGGAAGCAAGGCTGAGGCTGGACATATATAGGAGGATATGGCTGAGGGGGTGGCAGCTTGCTTTCATTCACACTCCCTCACTTCCTGGCTTCCTCCCCTTTCCAGTTTTCCTTGTGTATTTCAAAGTTCTTTGTTTCTGAACCGTTAACGGGGCTGCATGTCTGAGATAGGCCCTGCTGCATGGAAGAGTAATCCTGTTGTCACAGGTGGGTGTGAAAACTCCACGTGAGCCACCCCCCCCCCCAGTGGACTGGACTGGAGGGAGGGAGGAGCAATTCCCCTGGTAGATGTTTAGGAAAGTGAGAGTGAGGGCAGGAGGGCTTAGAAAGGCTGCCTTACTGCGGTGAGTGGAGGGGAGACAGCCCAGCCTGAGGGAGTGTGCAGAGGAGGGACATGTGGACGGTGCCCAGACAGAGAGGCAGGGCACACAAGGACTTGACAAAGGTGCTTTTTTTTCTTTTTTGTCATTGCTTATTTTCCTTCCTGGGATTGGGGAAATTGTTGAACGTTGGAAAGTCACCAAAGCAAAGAGGAAACGCCATGTTATTGAGGCAGAAGAGCTCCAGCTGGGTTTGGAGTGAGGAAAAGACCAAGTTCTCTGCTTTGGAGAGCATGATTTCTCAGCCCCTTTGCTGTTTCTTATAAAATCCATATGTACTTGCAAGGAAACTCACTCCATATGTCTTGGTTTCTTTTGCACACTAAACATTAAGATATTGTTTTAGAAGAGATGGTCCTGGGCCAAGACCATTATCAGGGTGGTGTGTGTGTTTTCTTTTCTTTGCAAGACTGAAAATTGTGTTTTCATTGTAAAATGGGCACTTTGAATTCCCACAGATTTTCCGACCGTGCTTATACCTATGGCTTTGCTGCTTTTATGTACTTGTAATACTTTAATTCAGAGCACTGTTTCCTGAGTGCCTGTTGTGAGTTAGGTGTGTGAGATTTGGGGAGAATACGTGAATCCTGTTATGGGGAGGAGAAGTGTTTAGAAGTAGCCTTAAGATACCCTGTGGGAAACTGGGAGGATGCTGAGGACTTCAGGGGAGAGACTATGTCATCTTTGGGGTGTGTGTATGTATTGAGAAGTATTCCTGAGAAGCTAGTGAGAGTGGGCTGTAGAGTGGGGGTGTAGAGTAGGAGATGTCTGACCAGAGAAGCAAAAGCGGAAGTATGAGATGAGGTTAGAAAGGGAATTGGCAGGCTGAGAGCGCCCTGCAGGTACCTGGGTTGCTCAGGGTTGGGTGGGCAGGCTGAGAGCGCCCTGCAGGTACCTGGATAGCTCAGGGTTTTATGTAAACTTGCTTCAGGCCACTTAACTGACTGAGGTTATAACAGCAAGTAGAGGCACCCAGAATGAGGAGGGAGGGTTTAGAAAGATTAAGGGTTGGTCAAGAAGTCAGGGCTTTCCAGGGTGAAGAACATCACTCAGCAGTATCCAGTGTCTCGTTTACGTATGTCTCAGAGGAAAAAGGAACAGTTCAACCCTTGGAGAACTCGCAGGAAATGCAAATAGAAAGTATAATAGTTTAGGACATGAGACTGGCTTTGGTTTATTTAAATATTGCATTTGCATCTTAGGACGCAAATGGGGTTGGAGGTTTTTATGTTTACAGACATTTAAAATACTTGCTGAAAACATAAAGTTGAGCACTGTTGTGCATGCCTATAGTCCAAAAGACTGAGGTAGATGGACACCGAGTTCCAGGATGGCCTGCCCAGGGAGTTGACAAGACTACTTCAGTGATAGCACAGATGGGGCACGCGCTTCAGTCTTCTGTAGTGCATCCTGTCTAGACAGCAACACCACCGCTTCAGTCTTCTATAGTGCATCCTGTCTAGACAACATCACCACCACTTCAGTCTTCTATAG
>NW_004949151.1:2316276-2324309 GCF_000317375.1 Microtus ochrogaster | reverse complement strand
TCTATAGTGCATCCTGTCTAGACAACATCACCACCATTAGACACCCAAACTGTGTGCTCATTCGGGAACACATGGTGACCTGCCTGATCTCATCAATACATGCAATCATATCTACACAGGCATGAAATTTCTGTATATAATACCCTGTGAGAAATGAGCTTGTTCATGGTGACATAGCCAGATGAGGGTGCTTGAGCTTACACTGGGAATGTTTGATGTCACTTGCTTTGATATTGCTAGAATCAAATCCTTGAGAAAATGTCAAGATTTTAGTATTAGTAATAAAAGAGGAGTCATAAGAGATCGTGTTTATGTCAGGGTTGCTGAGGAGTGTGGCTAAGCATGCTAGTTTTTGCCAAGGAAATGAGACACTGTAAGGCATGCCATTTGGGCACTGTAGTTTTCCCACTGACTGCCTGGCCCCTTCTGTGTGTCATGGTCTCTCTCTCTCTCTCTCTTTTTACTTAATTGTTTACTGGGTTGGATTACCCTAAGTTGATCTTAGACAACAGATCTGAAATAGTTGTGAATCATACTACCTCTAATCTCACTACATGATGTCCTGAAATAGCTTTAGAAATTTGAAGTTACACTAAGCATTCTAAGTAGAACAAGATGAATAGGAAATACCACAGCAGTAGAATCCAATGGAATGAGTTTTTAATTTTTTTGAGTTATGAGCAAGTCTTAAAAATAAGTCCCACACTTTTCATAGAGATGTTGGGATAGTAAAGGGTGCATCAGTGCACAGAATAAACAGCTCTTACCGGAGAACTTAGAGTACGGATATGTCCATTGTCAGGGTTTAATTTTGTGGATAATGAAGTCCTTACTTCACCACTTCTAATCTGAAATCTAATCTGATTGAATCTGAAAGTACAAATTCAGAAATGCTTCAAAGTTGGGAAGTATGGAGTGTTACATTGATGTGTCGCACTCATCGGTTCAAGTTTTCCATCTGAGGATGCTCACAGGCGTGTATACTGTGGCAATCTAGAGACAGAACCTTTACCAGACTAGCATACTTGCAGAAGAAAAGGATTCCTTGCTGCCTGTATATATGCAAAGCATAGAGAAAACTTTTTGAACTCATAGTTATTTCCTCTATCTATCTATCTATCTATCTATCTATCTATCTATCTATCATCTATCTAATCTGTCATCTATCATCTATCCATCCACCCACCCATCCATCCACTTATTTATTCATTCATTCACTTGTTTGCATATTTGTTTGTTTATTCATTTATTTATTTATTTTTACCTCTGAGTCCTGCCTCTCGTGCCTTACTGGTCCTTCTGTATATGTGTTGCCTTTATTGGTTAATGAATAAAGAATCTGTCTTGGGCTTGGCAGGGCAGAATAGAGGTAGGCTGAGAAAACTAAACTGAATGCTGGGAGGAAGAAGCCGGAGTCAAGGAGATGCCAGGTAGCCGCCAGAGGGGAAAGACATGAGTTGTTAGTTGGAACCTTTCTGGTAGGCCACAAGCCTCGTAGTAAAATATAAAATAATAGAAATGGGTTAATTTAATATTTAAGACCTTGCTAGGAATATGCTATAGTGATTGACCAAGCAGTAATTTAATTAATACAGCTTCTGTGTTGTTATTTTGAGTCTGGGCAGCCGGGAACAAACAAGCAGGCTCCTACAACACCTTATAATAGTTTGGTACTTAGATTTCACTGCCCAGCCCCTCTGAGGTCTACTCACTGTGAGCATGAGCTTCTCTGTCACTGTTTGAAAGTTTTGGTTCCCTCTTTTCTAAGTCTGCTAGTCACTACTGGGCTAAACATAGTACTGATCAATCAATGGAATCTGGGCTGAAAAGAACGACTGTTTCACTGGAGTCACACGTCAGCTACGCTGCATATCAGATATTTACATTACAGTTCATGACAGTAGAAAAATTATGAAGAAGCCACGAAAATAATATGGTTGGGGTCACCATACATGAGGAGCTGTATTAAAGGGTCGCAACATTAGGAAGATTGAGAACCACTTATCTAGAACCTTGGGATCAGGCTATAGAGAAACTGGGCTTGTTAGTATGGGGTTGTTCTAGGAGCTCAGCCTGAAGGATGCTCCAGACTGGATCTCAGATGGAGGCAGAATCAAGGAGCCCCAGCTGGCAGTTGTCTGGATGGGGATGTGGAGGCTGTAAGTGGAAACCTGGGGGGCAGGAGGGGGGGAGACGACACCTACAGTTTCGTTCAGTCTCATAAACAGGTTCTTGCTGGTTTCGATTCGGCTTGACTGCATTCACATATTGCTGTAACTTCGGGTATCTCCTGCACTGCATCAAGGGTTGGCCACGTGGCTGTAGGTGGAAACTGGTGCTTTGAAGCTTTCCAAACCCGAACCTTTTTCAAACCTGGTCCTGAGCCCCATAATTTTATGCCTAGAACATATGAATACTCACTTTCAGGTCTTGTCTTTTTGGGTGCTAGCTGAGTTTTTAACAGCTGAACCTTCTCCAGCCCTTCCCTTTACTTCTTATCTTCTCAGTTGAAGATGTAAAGTCAAATTACAACCATTTCCAGCATCTCTGTCTACCTTCCCACCAGCCCTCTCCCCCTCCCCTCCCTTCCACCACCACTGTGCTACTTCACCAGCTCATGTGGAAGTTCCTTTACTGGGTGACGGTTTTCCAGGCTCTTGGGCTCTCTTCTGAGTCCTGTGCGCCCCCCTCCCATGTAACTCTGTACTTGGTTGGTCCTCTGGTCTGCCATGCGTGGCTCATCTGGCTGGTGAGCATTGAAATTTAATTTCTCCACCCAAAAGCCCCCCCCCCTCCCCTGGTCTTCTGCAGCTTTGTTATATCAGTAGTGACTCTGGAAATATAATGAAAACTTTGGCTCCTAATTTCAGGAAGTTCTCTTTATGTTCAAGGATTGTATATGTTATTTCAGCAATCTGTAGGACTCTTAAGATAGCAGCCTAGGCCTGTGAAGAAACTGGGTACCTAATATCCAGGAATGGTTGAATTCATGGAACTTTCTCTAAACTCAGCCTTTTTCGTCTTTTGCCCGCATTTATCATGGTTCCTCCAGAGCCTGGCAGGAGGGCATAAGAACGCCACTCATCTGATTCCTGTCTTCGCGATTGGGAACAGCAGCCATGGGGATCTCTCACTATGGTAATCCTCTCTTTACCTAGGGAAGGTAGAAACACACTGAAATAGACAATTCAGAAGTTATTTTAGGTTTACGTAAATGGGTAGAATAATGAGAAAACCTCTTTTTGTTCTTTGAGACACCCTGGCACCCAGTCTTCCTGGGATCTTGGGAAGGAGTAGGCAATGGGTTTGGCCGGGAGGGCTTGATAGACGGCTCAGTGGCTAAGAGCACTGACTACTTTTCCAGAGGACCTGGATTTGATTCCCAGGACTGATAGAGTGGCTCATAAACATCGGTAATTGCCTTTTGGGGCATCCGGTGCCCTTTTCTGGCCTTAATGAGCAATAGGCATACATATAGTACACAGGCATACATACAAACACATAAAAATAAATAAAAATTTAAAAGAAAAAGTCACTCTGGTCCCAATTAGATTTTTTTGTTTGTTTTTTCAAGACAGGGTTTCTTAGTAGCTATGGTGCCAATCCTGGAACTTGCTCCATAGACCAGGCTGGCCTCGAACTCACAGAGATCCGCCTGCCTCTGCCTCCCAGTGCTGGGATTAAAGGCGTGTGCAACCACTGCCAGCGTTGTCAGTGTAATTTCATTATCTCATCTGAAGCCTGGATTTTCCTTTCCGTTCAGCGTTGCATTTATTTAGGAAGAACTGCTCGCTCAGCATATGTTATTATCTTAGCATTATAACGTCCATTTCCTTAAACAATTTTTTAAGTGTTGGGGATTGACTCCTGGGCCCCACTAAGTACATAGTGTTAAGAAAAAAATCCTAAGAAGAGCAGCTCTGCCAGCGCAAGAAAATCCAATTAAGTCAAATCAAACCGAATCAAAATGTCCAAAGTAAGATGCTCTCAGGTGGCCGAGCACATGGCGGGGATGCAGGAAGGCAGGGAGCCCATGCAAACCCGGAACCATGTGTTTCTCTACCCTGTGGGAGTGGTCAGGACCTGGCATGGCAGGGAGCCCATGCAAACCCAGAACCATGTGTTTCTCCTCTGTGGGAGTGTTCAGGACCATGGTGGGGATGCAGGAAGGCAGGGAGCCCATGCAAACCCAGAACCATGTGTTTCTTCTCTGTGGGAGGGGTCAGGACCTGGCATGCTGGAATTTGGAGTCCAGACCAATACAACTCCCAGTCCAGGAAGGCTGGGATGGATGCCAGGGGCTGGGGCTATGCTCCCAACTCAACATACAGTGTCACCGAACCACATCCCAATAGTGATTATAGTGGCAGACACTACTGTCCTTGGTCAAATCTAAATGTTTAGATGAGTAAATACTTGAAAGACAGTGGCTAACCTAAAGGTTGACAGTCTTTGCTCATGCATTCTGGTTCGGAAACATGCCAGTCTGGTTTTCCAGACTTCTGTTAATCTTCAAGCATCTGTTTCACTGAAGGTCAGAGTGAGCAGAACTCCTATGTGAAGGAGGTTCCTACACAGGCCTGTCCTTCAATTAGATACCTTCCCAGGAAAGCCTGGTGCCCTGCTTTCTCTGTGTCAGTCTTGGAGTTTTTGCTGGGGGGACTGACAGGGGCAGCAGGCAGTTGTCCTCATAGCTGAGTTTATTGGTACACACAGGTCACAGGGGTAAGCAACACAGCTCAGGGTGGGAGTTCTTTGCAGCCTTCCTTGTGCTGTCTTTCACCCACAGGGATCACAGGGCACTGTGGTAAAAATGCAGCAGTGGGTGCCATGTTTCTAAAACTCTAGACCCAGGACTGCGTTACAGGTTGTTAGTGGGCACCTTTGCCTAGCAGGTACCAAACCCCAGAGTACTAGAGACATCTGGATATTTCTGTCCAGTCTGCACAGAGCGGGCCATCCTGGCCACGTAGGGGATGTCTTATGTCAGTTTAAAAATGGTTTACCTGCTGGCAGTCAGGCCTACCCTGATTATGCTTTCCCACTTACTGGATGCCAGCTGACTGCTGCAGAGAGGAACTTCGGGGCGGGGCTGGGGATAAGGTTCTATTTCTTCTTCAAGGATGCTGTCATTTCCTTTCCTCTTTGATAGGTGATGCATATGTCAGTTCCCAGCACAGAGAAGAGAAACCTGGAGGTAGAAATGCTGGTCACCCTGATTTAATTACTGCACATTGTATGAGCACACTGATTAGACACAGCATGCAAATGTGTGCAGTTATATCAGTAAATGTAATCAGCTTCTAAACGTCTGGGATGGACTTCACAGAGAAGTGTGGGAGTCTACAAGAGTGCTGAGAAGGAAGGGCTGAGTCAGTCACATGCCACATGGTCTTATGTCATTGGATCGACTTGGCCCTGGATGAAAGTCCCTCAAAAGCACTCCTTGTTTTCACTTTCCAGTTGGCTGGCTCCCCTGAGAGTGACTGGAGGTCAGAGATCAGTGTGGTTAGCCTGGTTTCTGCTTTCACCCCTAGTCCACTTCAGCAGACATTGGGCTCCATGCTCTCTGGAGAAGCTGCTGTCTTATGTGCCCTGCCCCTGCTGTGTCTGTGTTCCCCTCCATCCCTCAGTCTGGGCTTGGGGGTGTCTGCATCACAGTGAATCATCATAGTGACCCATCTAGACTTCTCCATCCTCTGTTTGTCTTCTGGATTACTTTTTACAGAAACCCTTTGTAGGAAGATATAAAGCACACTCTAGCTTGCAGCAGGTGAGTTGACTATGCAGTGTTCACACCTGCTTTATAGATTTCTGTGGAAGTAGTGTTGCTCTTTTTAAAATACCATAGCTAGTCCTACTGAAGAGAGATTCAAATTCAGTGATTCAGGTAAGAATTTAGCTTCATTTGATGACACAGCTCCTCACTGTACCAGCACAACTTCCCCGTTAGACAGCAGCAAGTCGTTTTTATCATCACCCACTGAACACCTTGCCGAGAACAGCTGATCACAAGTAGTTCTTGCTACTACTGTACAGATACAGGCAGCCTACAGTACTCCTACAGTAGAGTCACATCTAGTAATTTGGTGATTCCAAAATATTTTGCTTTAGGTGGGAATTTGCTAGAAGGGTTAGTCTTGGGGGTGTAATGTAGAGCCAGGATTGGTCATGAGTTAGTAATTGATGTAGCTAAGTGATGTGTTTAAGTTCATGATGAATTGATCATGTAACTTTTTATTCTTGCTGATAGTTAAATGATCTGATAGTTGTAGTTGGCATTTTTTATGCTGTCATTAATTCAGTGGACATTTATAAAACTGTATATTCCTTCTATATTGATAGCCACATTTAATATATATATACATATATTTACATGTATATACACATATTTACTATACATACATACACACACATATCAGCTATTAGACTTGTAGTATTTTTGAGAAAGATAACATTATAAGTAAGTAGAAGGTCTAACCAGCACTGGAGACATGGCTTAGATGTCTAGACATGTGTATTAGATCTGTGACAGGCCTGCTTTTTTATTGTCCTAAACCAGGGTCACACTCTTGGTGTCTCAGAAGTCTCATTCTACTGGGCAGTCTTTCTAAATGATTCTGGTTGTTTTCTTGGAAAATGTATTTGTACTCACAGCAGTATGATCTAGACTGGGAAGGAAGGGGCAAGATGCTTTTCCCTATGTTTCAAGTCTGCACAGAGAAGTTAGGTGTCAATGGCTGTTGACAGAGGTTTCTATCTTGCCTGGTCCCACAGTCGTTCACATCCAAAGAAACACATAGAGGTCTACACTAATTTTAAACTGGTTGGCCTATTAGCTCAGGCTTTTTATTAACTCTTACATCTTAAATTAGCCCATAATTATGGTCGATGTCAGCCATGTGGCTTGGTACCTTTTGTCAGTGAGTCATTCTCATCTTGCTTCCTCTGTGACAAACTACAGATTGAGCCTTTCCTCTTCCCAGAATTCTCCTGTTCTGGTTGCCCCACCTATACTTCCTGCCTGGCTGCTGGCCAATCAGCATTTTATTAAACCAGAACAACTGACAAACCTTTACAGGGTACAAGACCATTGTCCCACAGCACTTACCTCCTCCCCACCTTTTTTTCTTTTTTCAAAACAAGAACTCTGAATCGAATCTCCTTTGTTTAGCTTTTTTCTGACCGTTATCCATAACAACTTGTAATCAACATTCTAACAAAGAAAAATCCATTTTTGGGGAATGTGGGCATAGCTTTCCAGGCTGCTTCCTATTGATTGGGGGTGCTGATAATCTTATAGGTACCTAAAAATAATTTAGAATTATAGTCAAGTCCTGACTGGATTATTCTGTGAGGGAGGCTTGATCATCTCAGCTAGCAGTCTTTAAACTGTTTTTGATGTAGAACTTAGAAGAAACTCCAACAGAAGTCCTCTGAGACATTGGATCATCTGGGCCATCCGCTCCTATTGGAGATTTCTCAAGGGGGGTTTTACTTGATAAAACCTGATTTTTCTTAGCTCCGAATGAATCCATAGCCTCTTATTTCCTGTGGAAACAAAAGCAAAACCTCTTTTCCAAAGTAACATATCTTTTGACTTAAATTTTGAAGTCAAGGCATTTTCAAAATACATATGTTGGATTAATCCAGCAGCATTTATAACCAAATGTTTGTTAGCAGCTGTTGCTCCTTCTTCAGCAGACATACAATTCAAAGGTAACACAATAAATAATATACAGTATCCGGACTCTCTGTGTATTTTCCATCTTTTTGTGGCTTTATTTTAAATTATGTTTCCTTTATTTTTATTTATTTATTTTTTGAGAACAGGGTTTTTCTGTTTATCTTTGGCTGTCCTGAACTCACTCTGTAGATCGGGCTGTCCTTGAACTCACAGAGGTCTGCCTGCCTCTGCCTCCCAAGTGCTGGGATTAAAGGTGTGCGCCATCACACCCAACTACTCTCTTTTTCTTTTCTTTCCTTTTCCTTCTTTGTTCCCTCCCTCCCTCCCTCCTTCCCTCCCTCCCTCC
>NW_004949151.1:2304387-2316176 GCF_000317375.1 Microtus ochrogaster | reverse complement strand
TTTTTAAAAAAAAATTTATTTATTTATTATGTATACAATATTCTGTCTGTGTGTATGCCTGCAGGCCAGAAGAGGGCACCAGACCTCATTACAGATGAGCCACCATGTTGTTGCTGGGAATTGAACTCAGATCTTTGTAAACTCTAGTTTCTACAGAGAGTGAATCAACCAATTAACTCCAGAAGGATTTTGTGCAATTAGTAGGTAAATTCAAGATGCTAAAGCTTGGAGTGCGGAAATGAACTTACCCAAGGTTACACAGCTTTCTGTATTCCTTTAGTCTACCTTGTTTCAGAAGGTCTTCGACAGTTAAGCAACAAGTTATTGTGATCTTTCTTCTTTCCTAAGAAAAATAAGTCAACAGGTTTTATTTTTTTTGTAAATTTAAATATTGGTCAGTATTACAATATGGAGGGCGCCTAGTTTAAATAGCACAAAAGTGCATATGTCAGCCTCTTGAAAGGAAATCCCTGTATTTTGTTTCCTAATGTCATGAGCTTTATGTAACTGTTGGAGCCACACATGTCAGTGCCTGGTGGTGCCCCCAAGAACATTCACATTAATCTACACAGCTCTGTGATTTTGTCATCGTTATTACTTATTCTTAATTAGCAAAAGCTCACATGGGCTTCAGATTGTAGATGGTGCCAAACCAAATCTCCAAAATGGCTGTGTTAATACATTATGAGGAAGATTTATAATCCTTTGTAAATGAGAGCCGTTCTGTGTATGTTCACATAAAGAAACAGTATACACTAGAAACACACAGAATCTGGGCCACAGTCTCCACCCTGTTATCCTTGGCATCTCCCTCCTGCTGTTCTTTGTTTTGTAATCAACTCAGCTTCCTCACAGATTGAAATGGAATTCATTTACCTGCCCTTTCTCCTTTGTGGTAGCCCCCTTTCCTGAGCCCAGCAGGAACTGAGGACAGCTCTAGCCACTTGGTCTCTTTGGGATGCCAGCTCTATTTAGGAGGAGGTGTGGGGAAAGGGGGTTGACTACTGACAGGATTAGACATCTTTGAAAGTTTAATGACGGAATCAGGTCATATGTGCTTAATGTGCTAATATGCACAAGTAAACTGCCTGCTTTGATGGATGGATGTGGAAGGGTCCTTCGCTGGGGGCTGGTTCTTGGATGTAGTCATTTTATTTCTGCTGGGTTGTGTTGTTTCCAAGGCTGCAGACACATGCACAGTCTGACGTTTTGCAAGGCTGTCCTGCTTTTATCTCACTTCCATATTCCTTAAGGAAAATGTTTTTACATTATGCTCACCCATCCCTGACTGCCTTCCCTCCTGCTGCTCTTAGCTGGTGGTTCTCAAGGTAACAGCCATACTTCCTAGGAAGCTTCTGGTGTCCTTTGTGCTGCACTGCTGTGCCTCCTAAGGCATGGCTGGATCTCAGAAGTCCATGCATGGACCTTGCCCAGCAACTCTTGCTAGCAGTGAAATGGACACAGGTGATAGTGAAATCGTGAGCAAACTCATGTGTGGTGTGTGTGGGCTGTATATGTTAAGTTGGGAGCGTCACCAAGACGCAGCAGCTGTAGCCCAGAAGCCAGTTAAAGCATGGCGTGGAGAACTCAGATTATAGACTAGGGGTCTTTCAACACATGGCCTGCCGCGTGGAAAGGGCCTGCCCTATCTCCGTGGGACCTCCAAGATGTTAGGAATATTTCCTAATGGAAGCTCTCTGCCTACACAAAATCCCAATCAAGCCAAATCAAAACAAGCCAAAGAGAGTTCTATGTTTTCAGGTGGCCCCAAGGGGCCACTAACGCGAACACCAACGGGGGGGGGGGGGGCGCAAGGAAAAGAGACCACGTATTTCTCTTTTGGGAGTTCATTTAAATACTCTTGGGAGTGGTCCTGACACCCCTCCCCCCGGGAGGGGTCAGGACCTGGCCTGTTGGGATTTGGAGTCCAGACCAATTCAAACACTCAGGCCTGGAGGCTGGGATAGATGCAAAGGGCTGGGATCTACACTCCCAACTTAACAGTATGGTGTGGCGGTGGGAGTGTGTGTAATATGTTTGTGTGGTGTGTGTGTCTTGTAGGGGTGGGAGTGTGTGTGTGTGTATGTGGTGTGTGTGTTTGGTGTGGTGTTTGGTGGGAGTGTGTATGATGTAGTGTGTGTGTGTGTGCGCCAGTAAAGCTTTTCAGATTCCCACATGTCATGGGATCTTTACACTTAGGTATTTATATGGTACTGCTGTCCACTTACCAAAGACATAATTCAAACATGTTTTAAAACACTTCATTATTTTATTTGATATGTGTGGGTGTTTTGCCAGCATGTATGTCTATGTATCATATCTGTGTTCAGTGCCCATGTAGGCCAGAACAGGGCATCAGATCCCCTGGAACTGGAGTTACAGACTGTTGTGAGCTGCTATGTGGGTGTTGAAACCAAACCAGGGTCCTCTGGAAGAACAACAAGTGCTCTTAATTGCTAAGCCATCTTTTTAGTCCCCTCCCCCTCCAGCCCAAAGCATAGTGTAAGGGAAAAACAGATTTCAAAATCTAATAAAAGAAAAATAGGTTAAGAGAGAAATAGGTTAAGACAAGCACCACGTGGTGAGGTGGGGCTTAAACATACAGGCGCTAGAGGAAAAGGAATCATATAGATGCCGCATGTCAGAGCTCGTGAACAATTAAAAATAGAAGTGAACAGCATCAAAGTTAAAAAGAAATTACCGACATTGATGAAATAGTCACACACAGTGAAGGAGACAGCTAACAGGAGACACAGTAGCCGTGTGATGACCGGGACAGAAATAAGGAGTCAGAATTGAAGCAGTTTTAGTTGAAGTCCAGTGCCTTTGTGGAGTAAGAACAGTTCACTGAGGGCTTGTATCCGGTTGCCTCATAGCTTTCTTCCATGATGGTGATACATCTTGAGGACCTGATTTTGGTTTTATTAAACAAAACCAAAAGTCAAAATGCAAGAATAATACTGCTTCTTCTGACCACAGTACTTTGACTTTAGAATATTAAAAGCATTAATGCTGATAGAAGAAAAACAAGTATTTCTCACCATATTGAAATTTAAAAGCTTATGGTGCATGAACTCTAAGTAGAAATTTAAAAAAGAACCTGAAACATACCTTAAAAAAAAAAAAAAGCATGATACAACTTAGAGAAGGCCAAAATGAGCCAGAGAAATTCATGGCCAGAAGTTCCCCTGTGCGTTATTTAGACAGAGTGACGTAAGCACCGGAAGTGTCCGTGTGTTGTCCAGACGGAATGACATAAGCACCAGACATGTCCTTGTGTTATTCAGACGGAATGACATAAGCACCAGAAGTGCCTATGTGTTATTCAGAGTGACGTAAGCACCAGAGCGACCATGTGTCATCCAGACGAAATGACGTAAGCACCAGACATGTCCTTGTGTTACCCAGAGTGATGTAAGCACCAAAAGTGCCCATGTGTGTTATCCAGACAGAATGACATAAGCACCAAAGTGCCCATGTGTTATCCAGACAGAGTGATGTAAGCACCGGAAGTGTCCATGTGTTATCCAGACGGAAGGACGTAAGCACTGGAAGTACCAGTGTGTTACCCAGAGTGACATAAATACCAGAAGTGCCCGTGTGTGTTATCCAGACAGAGTGATATAAGTTCCACCTCCCCCAGCACCAGAGTAGGAAATAGTGGTTTTTCCAAGGGAGACAAAATGCATGTTCAAATGTGATTAACTATAGACTAAACCCATGCAGGAAAACCATGGGCTATGCTAGCAGCGAAACAGAAGGGTGGGTGTGCACACAGATTGGAGACAGAGCCCTTAACTGAAGCTAATGAAGAGATCTGAGGGAAACTGAGGGATTCCCAAGGGCAGCAGCCTGTTTCCCAAACACTGGGCGTTGACACATCTTACAGATGAATTCTGTTCTTATTCTTGTTTCCTCTTGAAGCGGGGCTTCCTGTGGTCCAGGCTGGCCTGCATCTCACTATCCAGTTAGGGCTGATTTTGAACTCCTGATTCTCTTGCCTCCACCTCTTGGGTCCTAGGACTAGGGGGATGATCCACCATGCTCAGCTCTGGAAAAAGCAGTTGTATCTGTTAGTGTTCCTCTGAAAGGAAGTTTCGTGTCGGCAGGCACTAGCTCTGATGCTTAGGACAGAAGGATGCAGATCCATCTTACTTATGAACATTATGGAATGATACTAAGCAACACATGTGCAGATAGCAGCAATACAGTAAGCTCTGCAGTATTTCAGTTTATTTCATCAGGAGAAAAACTACAATCTTAGCTCTGTACTTGGGAATATATTGATACATATTGCATTATTAAATCACACATATATGTATATATACATATACATATATATATATGTTTTCACCAGATTTTCAAAAACATTAGATAAAATTTATAGAATCCTAACAGTACTTTGAAATAAACTGTTACTGACTACTTTGTAAAACTTTAATATGTATTTGACCAACATATCATTTTTTTAAATTGTTAAAATGCTGAAAGTACAACTGTTAACTATTGTTCTAGAAGAATGAGAAACTGGGAAGGCGATATGTCAAACCTGGAGCGGGGTTCTATTCAGATAGATAGCACTAGAAGATGGGGTGAAGAACATTACATATGCACAGTCATGGAAACTAGAAAATACAGTGGGATGATGGATCTCCCACAAAGATGGGTCATGTGAGTGGGAACCTTCACCAACAGATGAGGAACAGCCTTGTGAGGACTCCACCAACCAACCAGACAGGTCGGAAGGGTGATGTAGGTGGGTCTTCTTTCAATGTGTTGCTTTCATTGGTTAATTAATAAAGAAAACTGCTTGGCCTGATAGGGCAGAATTTAGATAGGTGGAGTAGACAGAACAGAATGCTGGGAAGAAGGGAAGTGAAGCAGTTGCCATGACTCTCCTCTCCGAGACAGACACAGGTTAAGATCTTTCCTGGTAAGCCACCTCGTGGTGCTACACAGATTACTAAGTATGGGTTAATCAAGATGTGAGAATTAGCCAGTAAGGCTAGAGCTAATGGGCCAAGCAGTGTTTAAAAGAATACAATTTGTGTGTTGTTATTTCAGGGGCTAAGCTACCTGTGTGTGATCCAGGCGGGAATATAGCCCGCCACTCTTACTACAGAGGGGGAGGAAATGGCTGTGTGTAGTTCTGGCAAGAACACATTTCCATGATGGGTTGGCCTTGTCTTACATCATTTATAGTGTGCACGAGTTTTGATGACACACGCCCTTACTTTCTTTTAGAATCTAAAACTCTAACCTTATGGAAATATGAAAGAATGATAACCACGGGCTGGAAAGGACAGAGTGGTTGGCGATAGGCAGAACTTGGTAGAGCTACACAAAATTATAGTTTCATCACATAGGAATAGGTTTTGTACAGCATAGTGCTATATTAGTAACACGAATCTCATATAGGGATGATTCTCAATGTCCTTGAAACAGAGAATTACAGAGCTGAAAGTGATGGTATTCTGACTTAATATGTAGCAACTTGTATATTATATTTTGTACAGTAATGCCAACATATGTAGGCATATATGTAGTAAAAAAATAGAAGTTTTTTTCCTTAAACTTAAATTATTAACAGTAGTTATCATGTGAGAAAAAGAGATAGTATTAGGGAGAAGAGAGGTTTAAGTAAAGAAATTGCCTAATAACCTTGGGCGTGTCAAAACTAGTACTGTTGTTGGGATGGGGAAATGGTGGTCCATTTGTAAGTTTTTAATACATTCTTAACCACTAGATTGTAGTAATAGGAGCAGTGGGCTGTGTCCCACCACCCAGCTAGCTTTACCCGAAATAATTACACGGACACTGTATTCTTTTAAACACTGCTTGGCCCTTTAGCTCTAGCCCTTACAGGCTAATTCTGATATCCCGATCAACCCATCTCTAATAATCTATGAGCACCGGTCTTAGTGAGCACCGATCTTACTGGAAAGATTCTAGCCTACGTCCATCCTGGGTCGGAGCTTCATCACGTACGTCTCAGAGAGCAGAGCTCTCGCGTCCGCCCTGGAGAGGGGAGCATGGCGTCTCTGCTCCAGAGTGCAGAGCTGTCGAGTCTGAGCTCACTTCCTCTTCCTCCCAGCATTCTGTCTGTTTACTCCACCCACCTATGTTCTAAGCTATGAGCCCAAGCAGTTTGTTTATTACTTAAGCAATGAAATCAACAGATTGATATATGACACTCCCACATCACTAGATATTTAAATTTATGCCAGGGAATAAACAAATATTTTTATATTTGGTTATATATCTGTCAATGTCTGTTTAATCCCTTGAGTAGAAATAGAAACCATGAGGGACCAGGTCTCAGGTAAATAAACTTAAGAATTAGTTCTTCTCCCCTATGTGTCCTTCTGTTCTTCTATGATTGAGTAACTGCTGGCAAGGGTGTCTTGCCCTTCGGTGTCAAACCTTGAAGTGACAGAGAACGTTTTTGTATGTGATCTCTTTAGCATGTTAGGTGTGAGGTTTTACATCTTGAGGCTGATGTGGGCTTGGCCATTTTGTTCATTGCTCTTGTCTGGTTATGTGTGGCGTTGGATGGATGAGTGAAACACATGTGTTCTATTGTGGGAAAGATGAACACAGTGCTTTCACATTTCTGCCTTTAGACTTGAGGGTTCTACATCTTATGCTGTTGACTGTGGCCTAAGCATCTTTTAGCTCTAACCAGAAGAGATTTGCAGCTTCTGTTCCTTTCTTTTTTGGACACTTTTTATGTAAAAAGTTAGCTGTTATGTAAGAAATACAGCTAGGCTATGGGGTAGTTCTTGGGTGAAAGAGGGAGAGAAGAGAAGGGGGAGAGGAATGGAAAAGAAGAGGAGAGGGATGGAGGAGAAGAGGGATTGTTTCCCTGCTCTCAACAGACACCATCTCAATTTCAGGGAAATTGCGTTAGGGCTTCCCAGGAAGTAGTCTTTTTTTTTTTTTTCCAGATTAATGAACTTTATTATGATTGAGGGTGGAGGAGTTAAAAGGCTTGAGGCAAAAGTCATTCCCCCATTAACATTACTGTCTGTATTTTGTGAAGGTGAACTATTTCCTCTTTTCTAATTGGGATAGGAGAAATACGCTTGCCAAGTCAACAGTTGCATACTTTGCATTTGTGGTAGTATTAGTATGCTGAAGCAGGAGTCTAGGCTAGAGGCTGGGATCTGGTTTCTACCTGGTTAAGTCAGCAATAGTCTACAGACTTCTCTAAGACCATCAGAGAGCAGCCTGATAAGTTAACAGCGTCCCGCTGGAAGATCTCTCTTCTATCCTTAAGTCTTATTTATTTATTTATTTATTTATTTATTTATTTATTTATTTATTTATTTATTTATTTATTTATTTATTTATTTATTTATTTATTTATTTTCCTCCCCGCCACCGCTTCCCATTTCCCTCCCCCTCCCCCAACCAAGTCCCCCTCCCTTGTCAGCCCAAAGAGCAATCAGGGTTCCCTGCCCTGTGGTAAGTCCAAGGACCTCCCACCTCCATCCAGGTCTAGTAAGGTGAGCATCCAAACTGCCTAGGCTCCCACAAAGCCAGTATGTGCAGTAGGATCAAAACCCAGTGCCATTGTTCTTGAGTTCTCAGTAGTCCTCATTGTTCGCTATGATCAGCGAATCCTGGATCTCAGAAGCCATTAATCATCCCCATGTGACTCTCAGCCTGGTAGCAGCAGTTAGAAAGTTGGCCAGTGGGCAGCCTTTTCCTGGTGTCATGCTCTTCTCTCTCGGCTTCCTGGGCTTGTGTACTTCTCTGTCCATTGAACTTTCTGGCCATTTCTAGACCCACTTAAGTAGTGCTGTATAGTACCTGATGGACTTTCTTGGTTTATGTGTTTTGTCATCAGCAGGTGTAGTGAAGTAAGATTTAAATGTCTATAGTAAAACTTCAAGAAGTTTAATCCTTAGGGTTTTGGTAAAAGACCTTTCAGTGCCCATGGGAAATGTAGAAGCTGAGTGTGAAGGAGGCAAGTGAGGATAGTCGGGCTGTGTGTGTGTGTGTGAACTGGGAGGAGCTAGATAGTGCTGCCCTGTGGTGTGTGAGCACCTTTAGCCTGTGACAGGTGAGGGAATGAGAGCTGGGGTGGCTGGTGCCACTGGCTGTTTGCCAGAGATGAGAAGGTCATCCCTAGAGCTGAAAAGAGGCGTGTCACCTTCGTAGGATTGCAAGGCTGCAAGAAGAATGACTGACTGGGCACAGATAGCTTGGGGAGGAAATCTTTCTGGGACAGTTACATATTTTCTCGCTCATAGATTCATGAGTTAACTGTCTAAGCCATTTTAGAACATCAACCACCCTTTCCTGTGAAATGCTGAAGACACAGAGCCTGAGCTTCTGAGTTAACCTTGCCTAAGAGTTGTGAAACTTGGACAGTTCAGCTCTCTCTCCTCTCATGCGGTGGACTGTGTCTTCCTATAATCCCAGCCCTTTAACTCTGCCTTTGCTCTCTGGTGCTTAATAGAGCATGCTACCCCCTCTCCGCGAATAGTAGCTTAGAGATTGAAATCTGAGAATTGATTGTGGAGGCCTGCTCGCTGGATTGCTTTTCAGTCCCCTTACTTGTGTTATCTCCTGGCCACATTCTTTGGAGGCTGTTGTTCCTGCTTGTCTTCTTGCAGAACTGAATGGAAGGTCATCAATCCCTGGCATAGGTCTAGCTTCATTAAAATCAGCATCTTTCTCGTCGGCCACCTGTGAGGTCATCACCTACAAGTATGACGTGTACAGACTCATTCCTGACATCCTTGTCCACACGGACTCCTCTGCTTCCTCCACGCTGTTCTTAGGAGGCTGTTTTTGAAGACATCTTTCATTTCTATAGGGACTTAGATTGGTGGTTGCTTGTTTCCAACGCATTGAAAATATCTTGGACACACTTCTCACTTTGTGCTTCCTTTTGTTGTCTGCTCTTTGTGCTTTTTCACTCTTACCGTCGTAGGCATAGAGTGAGCTTTTCTAGAAGTGATGTGGCAGGTTGAGTGTAGAAGCAGAGGGAGCGTAGCTGGCCTGTGAAGTCAAACTTGAGAGATTGTGAAGCAGAAGGTGGCAGTGTTTTCACCACATTGTTGTTTGGAAAGGAGCTGGTTTCCATAAAAACATGCTAATGTTTTATTTCTAGTCAACTAAAAGGCTTTAGAATTTAATGTTTAGTTTGGAATACTGTTAATCAGGAGATGTTATCCATACAACTCTTTATTACCTTCACTAACTTTTGGGCATATAATAAAAAGGTCATGGGATAGAAAAATAGTCATATCACCTGATGCTACAGTTTCCATCACCTGTGTAGGGTTTCTCACAACCACCTGTGACCCAGGGGGAGTGGACACCTCCTTAGATAACTACACACTTGGAATAAGAAAGTAGAACTAACCCAATCTAGAAATCCCCTCATAGACACACTCAGAGGTTTGTCTCTCAGGTGATGATAGAGCGGACCAAGCTAACTGTCGGGATTGACGTCACAGTGGTGATCTGGAAGAGCAAAGTGTTGCTGAGCTTCTCAGTGGCTCCTCTCATGTTTCAGATGGGCTATATGGTGCAGGCGTCACAGTCACATAAAACCTCCACTGAATCAGTGGCTTCCAGGTTCTTGTCTTGTGAATCTAAAGAATGTTATCTGTGGTGGGGAGAGGCAGGGTTTGGGAAGGAGTTTATTACAGATCCATAGGTAGGAACTTGAGAGCTCCTGTCGAGCAGGGAGTGGCACAGCTTTGAACCGTTAGGCAGTGGCTTTTCTAGGAGGTTAGACAGAGGTTGGGGTGTGGTGCATGGAGGTGAGCTACTCAGTCCAGTAGACTCAGCCCCGGTCTGTCCTCTTGCTTCCTGTTGGCTTTGGCATATCCCTAAGGACAGACTTCAGGCAGACCTGCTTGTGTAGGGGAAGAGAGAGAATGAGAAACCAGCCTTCCCTTCTGGCATTCCTGGCCAGAACCAAAGACATTTTGGTTTAAACACTTTGGGTATCTCTGGCCTTTGTTAAGAACATTGCTTCCTACAGAGCAGTTTCTGCTTTCAGACAGCACTCCACCCTAACACTGCTTGGCCATTTTGACCTCATCTATGCTATCTAGTCACTTAGCATAGAGAAGCCACCCATCCCAGATCTAGTTCTGAAATAAACAGTCTTGTTTTTTTTTTTTTTTTTTTTTTCATTAAACAGACAAGGGAAAGCAATACCTGGTCCTGAGCTAGGATGTTTTCAGACTCTTGAAGGGCTGTTGGGGACAGCCATCTGGAAGCCATATGCTCACATCTGGTGCTTGGGTTGGGTTGACTGGGTTCCTACCTACACATGGCTTCTGTACAAATTTGGCTACCTTGGAGCTGAAAGGAAATGTCTTACCAATAAGGCAGAAAAGAGTGTAGGACCTTTGAGGATCTAGCATCAGATAGCCCTTAGCTCATCATAACGTATGCTGCTGATTGAAGCTGTTCTGGGCCTGCAAAGATGTGAACATTACTGTCCTCTCCTAATGGAGAGAATCAAAGAAATTGCCATTTTGAAATTGCACAGATGAGGACTGCTGGGATTATTTGTTGTAAATGTGTCTCCTTTCTCTTTGTAACTAACAGTAGTCTATCAGGAAATACCATAAGAATATTCAAGAATCTGATTTCTTAGCAGTCACTCTGGCTTCAGGATTAGTTGTTCTAAATATATTAGATGGGATTTAACTATAAGAAAATCTTAATGTGCTGATCGCTCTGGAAATAAATTCAAAGTGATGGCAGCCTGTGTTGGATTTTGGACCTCTTTGTTGTGACAAAGTGAGTTTACATGAGTAGGTTTGATAGGTTCTTAACCTTTCATACCAGCGCAAATGCCAAACTCTTTATTAAGAGAGTGCCAACAGTAATTGGACGAAGTACTTTTGTCGTACTCTACATGTGGTTCTATGGTTGTTTAACTCGATTGAGTTTTCTCTTTCCAATTAAGGGAATGTGTCCAGTAGTGCATAAACACACCCCTCCAGTGTGTGTGGGAACATGTGTGTCAAAGCCAGTCCTAGGCCTGGCCAGAGGAAGCTCCCTTAGCAAAAGCTCCCCCTTTGCTCTTGAAACATACAGATGTGATTGTGGGATGGACAGAGATTTCTGAACTGATGAGGAATCCAGACTAAGATCTTCCTCCTTTTAAGGTACAGGAAGTGGGGAAGGATGGAGACTCTGGTACTGTTATCTTTCAAGATGCATTGACATAAATGGTGCAGCTCACACCGAAGGAGAGGCTGGTGTTTGGCTATGGGATATGTGACTTCTCCCACAAACTCAATTTAGTAGGAGGAAGAGTTGGAAAGTAGGTTGTTTGGATTGTTTTAAATATTCATTTATGAATGTTCTTAACTTTCAGTGGTAAGGTATGGCCTATCTCTTTTCCTAATGTGTTTTTAAATAAAAATCTTGTCCCAAAGTTTAGTTTTGACAGATGCACGAAGCAGAGGCTGATGTGTGTAACTAGGGACAGAACATTGGTAACCCCAGAAGCCAAGTTCCATGTCTCCACACAGAATGTGTTAGTTGCTTTCCTCTTTTAAAACCAGACAGAACTGCAAGACTATAACCCCACAGACTAGTCCTCAGAGCTTCAGCAGAGCTGTCTGTCTCTGTGGGGCTGTGGATGTTCCATTGTTTGTACTGTTGCTGTGATAATTTACCCTGACAATGCTAAGATGAGAGAGAAAGGGCTCAGGGTTGTGCTCACGGGCTAACCTCATGTAGATAATCTTATAGTTGTGCCCACAGGCTAAGATCATGTAGATAATCTTCATAGTTGTGCCCAC
>NW_004949151.1:2293951-2303887 GCF_000317375.1 Microtus ochrogaster | reverse complement strand
TCATGTAGATAATCTTCATAGTTTTGCCCACGGGCTAACCTCATGTAGATAATCTTATAGTTGTGCCCACGGGCTAACCTCATGTAGATAATCTTCATAGTTGTTCCCATAGGCTAACCTCATATATATTGTGCCCAGAAGCTTTTATCCCTTGAGGATTCTAGATCTTGTTAAGTTCAGTGGTCAGTTTTTTTTAAATCTTCTAGAGATTATTTTAAATATTGCAAACATTGCCACCTTTGTAAGGTGTATGAATTGTAATTTGAAAAGTTTTTTTTTAGTAAAGAAAGAAAAACTATTGCCATAAATTTTAGGAACAGTGGTTCCTAAAACAGGGATACCCACCGCCACGCCCAGTGTAGCCCCTCAAAGTTCCGTTGCTGAGGACTGGTGGCTCTTGGGCGGGGCTCTACTCAAGGAGTTGTGGCAGGGCTAATATGGACAAACAGGTGCTCCCCGAGCTCTTAAAGAGGCCGGCCGCTGTGACAGGGTGTGTACTTGGAGGTTTCAGATGATTGTGATTTTTTTCTTTGTGATTAAAATCCACATACTGAGTTTTGGAGACTTAAATGAATCTGTGCCTTATTCTCCCCCACTAGAAAACTAGTTACTCAACCTACCTGTTTCCAAAGAGGATACTGTTGAACTGGAAAATCTATGAGGTGATGCCAGCTACTTCCAGATTTGTTTTCTGGGATTTAAAGTTTCCAAGTGGCCCATGAGATAGGACTTTTTTTTTTATTTTAAAAACAAAACAATCTTTTTTCATTATTCATACCAATCTAAGTTTTCACTCCTTCCACTTACCCCCACCCCAACTTCCATCCACTCTTCAGAGAGGGTAAGGCACATTGCTTTGGGGAAGGTCCAAGGCCCTCCCTACTATATCTAGGCTGAGCAAGGTATTCATCCAAAGAGAATAGATTCCCAAAGAGCCAGTACAAGCAGTAGGGGGTAAATCCTGGTGCCACTTCCAGTTCTGGATAGAGCAAAAGGAGATCAAGAGGGTTCAAATCGGAAAAGAAGTCAAACTTCGGTTATTTGCAGATGGTATGATTGTATATATAAGTGACCCCAAAAACTTTACCAAGGAACTCCTACAGCTGATAAATACCTTCAGTAATGTGGCTGGATACAAGATCAACTCAAAAAAAAAAATCAGTAGCCCTTCTAAATACAAATAATAAAGAAGCTGAGAAAGAAATCAGAGAAATATCACTTTTCACAATAGCCACAAATAACATAAAATATCTTGGGGTAACATAACCAAAGAAGTGAAAGAACTATTTGACACAAACTTTAAGTCTTTGAAGAAAGAAACTGAAGAAGATACCAGAAAATGGAAAGATCTCCCATGTTCTTGGAAAGGTAGGATCAAAATAATTTAAAAAAGGCAATCCTGCTAAAAACAATCTATAGATTGCAGTATAGACCTTTATTGTGAGGTTTGCTATGCATGCTAGCAAAGGACATGCTGAAGAAAGGTTCTGTCGGGGTGGTGGATTTTCCTAAGTGGAGAGTATGTGTAGCTGTTTGGGTTATGGAAGCCAGAGGTGCAGCTGTGTTTGGGAAAATGCTTTCGTCTGACTGTGGAAACTCAGTTCTGGGTTTCCCAAATGTGTACAGGTGCAGGTGGGTAGCTTTGCACCTGGAGAGATTTTCTAAACTTTTGCAAACTGTAGAACAGCATTTTTAACTGAAAATGAATGTAGCACCATGGTGTAGGAGTGTGCACTTTTGCGTTGGGCCTGAGAGACTTCCTCTGTATAGAGAGGAATCAGTGATCTGGGAGCATGTGGTGGCTTCCTGTTGCCTTTTGGTTCTGTAATGATATTAGAGTTTTAGTGTGCGTGGTCCCATTGTCTCTGCCAGTCACTGGCAGGGCACTGCTGTTCTAGCCACTGTTGATTCCATGGAGCTTGCCTATGATTTGGAGTGTGTGGCTGGGACACATTCCTTTCTGTGAAGGCTGATTGGAGAAGGTTCACCACCGAGACTGGTAAAGCAGAGACTGCAGCCAGCTAGGCGGTGCATTCTAGTCTATGATAGCTACAGAGACAGTGTCTGTTAGGTCTGGGGATGTGTCTGCACAT
This sequence comes from Microtus ochrogaster, assembly GCF_000317375.1. Lineage (NCBI taxonomy): Eukaryota > Metazoa > Chordata > Mammalia > Rodentia > Cricetidae > Microtus > Microtus ochrogaster. The sequence continues at coordinate 2,301,794 of NW_004949151.1, read as the reverse complement.
GTCTCCCCAAACTTCAAATGTACAACGAAAACAAGAATCCTATTAACTTCACATATCTGCAAACAAAATTTGGTTTTTTGGGTTTTTTGAACTTTTATTTTATTTTTTTAGTTTTTTTTAACTTGTAAATGAAAATTGAAGGCTTTTTTCAGAGAGGACATGTAAAGTCAGGGCCACCATCAGAGCCTGAGCCTATGGGAAGAATGCACAGAAATAACAATGTCTTCTGCTCCTGTCTTCCTTTGAATTAAGTCCCTCTCCAGTCTCTCACAATAGCAGGCAGGGTCTCATGATGACAGGCGGCAGGCAGCCAGACCCATAACATGCTCTTGTTGTCCAGCGTCCGGGGCTGCATGAGGCGTCTGAGAGCTTTGAGGAACTGCAGCAGTGAACAGAATCCACCCAGAAAAGGAGGTGTGCTGTCCCTTGGAAGGTGTTAGAGATTGGCTCTAGGATACCATCTACTGCCCTCTGCTGCCACACAGCAGCAGGGTGCCCAAGTTCCTTCTATAAACATATATTTCTGTATAACTTTCACATGGCCTACTGTATACTTCAATCATCTCCCTATTATTTAACAATACCTAATAATACAATGCCATATGACTAGTGGTTGCATTGCATTTTTAGAGAATAACAAACTACGACAAGATAAAGTCTCTATATATTCACTACAGGGTGCTTTGTCCGAATATGTTGTCTCTTTTGACTGCACTCTGGGATATGGGGCTCAGGTTGGAAGGACACTAGTACGTGTGCAAATCATACCTTGTTGGGGACAAAGGGTTGGGGCCAGTAGGATGCTAAGTAGCAGTTGACTCTGAGACCTTGTCTCTGGGCCATCGGGTTATCTGTAGTGCAAAGGGAGGGTAAACCGAGGGACGTCATCATGGGCCTTCGGGTCCCCTCAGAGCAGCTTAGTTGCACACTGTAGGCTCTGAAGCCGAAAGGAACTTTATTTGCCCTTTCTCCCCACTGCCCATGTTGGAAGTTTACTTGGGAAAGAGAATGCATTGACTTGCCACTGTCTTCTGGAAATCTCTGTCTGCTTAAGAGAGACAACATTTGTAGGCTGCACATCACGGTGGAGGACATCAGGTGATGGGACTACACAGGACACAGTGGAGTTCAGTGGCTGAGACTTGCATTCTGACATCAGGAAATCTGGTCCAAATCTTTGTATATAAAGCACTTGGTATAATGTCAGGCATAATCACGTGCTAAATAACTGTACGTGCTGCTGGAGCCGCCTGAAGTACGCAGATGCAATGGAAAGTCTTCCTTCCATGGTGAAAACCACTGGACTCCTGCAGAAGCATCTTTGTGAAGACGAACGACTACCCTCCTTCAGATGCTGCCTGTTCAAGTTGGGTACTGACGTGTAAATTTCGGAGGCGCTCCTTGTCTTCTGGCAAAGGTGACTCATACCCACACATGGCCCCTGGTGGCAGGAAGAATTTACCAAGTCCCATGCTGGAGCATCTACTACATTGCACCTGAGGAGCCTGTGATTGTGAACAATAGTGACAGACTTGTGTGTGTGTTGGCGCTGTGGGGTGACCTGAGGTTGCAAACGCTTCCTTACCCAATAAGCTTTGTTTTGTTAGGATTGTCTGATCTGAGTTTTTCTTGTGTTGTAAATATGGAGGTGTGTGAAGAAGTTCTTAACGCTAAAAATGAAGTTTTGAATAAATACGATCTATCCTCAAGCAAAGGCAGCAGGAGGTAGAATGCTAAACTAGGGGATTGAAGGCGATGGGAGGCAAGTTACTGTGGTGAAGTTCCAGAAAGAGACCTGGGATGTCTATAGTGGTTCAAGAAGGATGTTTTGGTATTGTAGAGAAAAACAAGATGAAGTGGAACATTCTAAAGTCAGATCACCAGAAAACAGCTCAACATTTAATGTGAAGAGTTTTGCTTATTTCCTCTTGTAGACTTGGAAAGAATATAATACCATTCCTGCACATTGCAGAGAATCATTAACAGGTAGCTTTGCAGCCTTCTGAGAGGAGAAAAGACCTTGGAATTGATGCTAATACATTGGGAAGCAAGGTGGATGTGTCTGAGGGGCAGAGTCGCTGGTGGGCTTATGTCCGTGGGCCCAGGCCTGCCTTGTCTAAACAGCAGGAAGTGATTTAAGTGTAAAATTTTAGTGCTAAAGTAGAGAAATGAAGATGTTAAAAGCAGATGTTTGGTTCTAAGTTTCTCGAGAGTCCATTTGTAGCTTTCCTTTTAGCTCCTCGCTTGATGTCTTTCTCTGAAAGACTGGAAGAGCTGCTCCGAGTACCAGCTATGGTGATATTGGAGGTGGTGGAAAATGAGCGCTGTCTTGTGAAAGTGGCTGAGCAGCCTAATAGAGGCCTGGATTCATTTGCGTTGTTTATGTCTCGTGTCACAAATGCAGATTGGACCCATCTATTCTGAGTCCCGCATGCCTGATGCTGCACTGGATGCTGCACTGTGTTAAGAGGTCTCCCAATGCACGAGCATCAGTTCCCAGCATCGACCTCAGCTCTCAGAGCTGGTGAGGTCCCAAAGCCCAGACAGTGCCATCTATAGGGAATAGCTAGGTTTGCTACAGCAGTGATGCGGAGGGCGGTTCAACTGTCTGGATGCCGGTCCCCCAAAGAATTTATTAAGGCAGTGGTCAATAGGTGGAACCTTTGAGCCTTCATATGTATAAATGGGAGGTGGCGTGGTCTAAAAAATTCATGTGCATCTCTAGTGCCTTTATTTTTCTGAAATATTCTTTTGGTGTTGTGATTTTTGCCTTCAGTCCTTCCACAGTGAAGACACAGTTGTCCTAATTGTGGGTCTTTCTTTGCTTTGACTACACAAAACAATGACCTGGGAGCTTTAAAATATAAACCAAAGAAAACAAAACAATTTGAAAGCACAAACCCAATGGCGCCTGAAGACCAGCTAATGTCTGGCCCCAGCTCTTGGTTGAGAACTGAAGTTAGGGGTGTGGTAGAGCCACAACGGGCTGACTGCAAATTGGCAAGTTCCCACACCTCCTGCTAGGTAGCCTTCTCCAGACATCTGACCCTCCAGTGGAGAGGGAGGTGCCTGAGCTGTCAGCACGTGTGCATGCTGTCTGTGCAGCATGCTTGGAAAACCACCACCCATGCAGTGCCAGTCCCTGGTTGCGGGGGGCTAACTTTCCAGTGCTTGGCGTGCTTTGGACTTCCTGACCTGATGACATCCCAGAGACATCCACCATGTTTGTGGAAGTCAAGCATAGATAAGTTTGGGACTTTATAAAGTGTGGTCATGGTGCTGTTCCCTTTGACTGGGATTATGCTTCCCACTGTCCCTCCATCGCTGTTCTCACGTTGGTTTCCACCTCACTGCTCCTGTCCCCGTATGCCACAACCTTTTTAACTTGAACAGTGACGATGGCGGTACAGCAGCTGGGCCAGCAGATTCTCAAGACACACCTGTACAGTCTCCTCTTTGCCAGTGCCACGTGGACCCAGATCCTGTGGAAAGACACTCTTAGTAGGGTTCCAGGTACAATAGCAGATGAGATTGTCACTGGCAAATACTTGGCCACAGCAACTTAAATAATTTCTTATTCTGTCTATACATGAGGGGGCAGTGTGACACTATAAAGCAAATACAGTGTTAAATAAGCTTATTTTTATTGGTATATAATAATTTTTAGGTGAGAATCTCTAGGGTTTTTAATTAAAACCCTTTCACTATCAGTCAGTTTTTCTGACTCACACACACACACGTGCACATCATGTGCTTGATTCTGTTCAAATGAGTAAGTAATTAATTGCAATACCTTTTCTTGTGAGTTTACATTTGTGTTCTTTTTTCTCTGTTTTTTTTTGAGACAAGATTTCTCTGTGTAGCTTGGAGCCTATCCTGAAACTCACTCTGTAGACCAGGCTGGCCTCGAACTCACAGAGATCCGCCTGCCTCTGCCTCCTGAGTCTGGGATTAAAGGCGTGCACCACCACCACCTGGCTACGTTTGTGGTTTTTTAATAGTAGGTGCTTGTTTTTTGTCTCCACTGGAGGAATGTGTCAGTCCTCTGCAGGTATAGTGTCTTTTTAGGCTGATGCCTCTAATTTTTTATTTCATTGCTTCATTGAAGGCCAGAGTCACTTAGGCTGAGGGTAGCTTTTTACCTCAGGTCTTGGTGGCCAGGGGACATCTGTGATGAATCACTGCAGTGTGATATGCTTCTCTGTGTGGCACACATATTACTTTTTTCCAAACAAATTGCTAGGCAAAGAAGCAGCGCATTTTAATTAATGTTATCATTCCTGATATGTGAATGGCTGGCGCTACAGATAAATCATGGTGGCGATGTTCTGGACCAGAAATAGGAGAGAAAAGTATTAAGAGGGTTGGAACATATTAAATGAATTGATGAAATCTATAAAACATTAAATAAGAAAATTATGAAGACTGTAAATCAGAATCCAGACAGGTGATTTCATAGACACAGGCTATTTTTTAAACCTATAAAAATGTTTGTAAATGGATGTTTCTGTTTATGTTGTTGGGAAAAAATTAGTCTGACAGTTTGGCATAAGAATAACCGTCTTTGAAAACCTAAGGGGTTCTTGATGCCTTTATATTGATCCTGGCTCCTTTCCTGTGCATGAAGAGCCATGATTGTCTGCCCCATGGTGGAAAACATGGTATTTGTTTACTTTAAGAAAAAGTTATTTGAAATATAACGATCTAGTACTGTTTTAATTTTAGTGAGATGCTTTATTTTGAAATCTTGTGTTAAAAACTTTTTTTTTAATGTTAAATTCAGAGGACTGGATTTTGGCTCTGGTCTGTCATGAATGAACCCCAAATCTAGTGTGGGCAGGTTCTGGTTTGCTGTAACGATACACGTTTCACTCACGGACACCCACTGTGCTTATCCCCAATGGCAGATATTTCGGACCTCGCCTGATGCTGCCCTCCCTGAGCCCACCTGCCTATCGGCATCACCTCCAAATGCTCCACCGCGACAGTCAAAGAGACAGGGGCAGAGGACCAAGAGGCCGGTGGCTGTGTATAATCTTTGTCTTGAGCTGGAAGACGGTAAGATGCGGATTGTTCTGCTGGTGGCGTGCTGAGGGCGCAGCCTGTCACCCACCCTTGGTGCAGGCCCCAATGTTTCAGTCTCTTGTGCTCTTATTTCTGTCTCCCCTAAATTGTAATGTTTTAGATTAGCAAGGAGGTTGACTTTTTCTGGTCAGAGAGAAAAATGCAAGTTTCTGTTTTGTGTTTGTTTCTGTTATGCATAGTTCTTTTTTTTTGTTTTAAGGCAGCTTAAATTTCTTTTTTGGGAGACTTGTGTGACCTCCTGTGAGGTTACATAACCCCGAGACACATGGAACTAAAATTAAAGCAGATCTTTGATGCGAGTGAGGAGCTGGTGAAGCCAATCCCCTACTAATGCGTCTGGATTAAAGGCACAGGTTACTGTTGTAAGGCATGGGCTTCTGCACCGTGGTGAACCCGGTGGACCAAAGCCCTCAAAGAGCAGAGTCCTCAGTCACCACCACAGCCGGGGCGGCCAGTTGGCCTGCCTTTGAAGTAAGGCTGCACTAACTGGGGCCAGTGGTTGGGGCAGATGGTGATTCTCATGCCCCGTCCAAACACTGTCATTGCCAACTGGCTCTCACCTCATAGCCTTGTGTGAACTTTTAGGTCAGAGCCAAGACTGCGAGCTCCACAAGGGCTGATTGGTGATTTTTAGTCACGTGGCTCTCGCGAGGAAAACACGATGATGTGGTGTCCAAGCTCCACAAGGACTGATTGGTGATTTGTAGTCACGTGGTTCTCACGAGGAAAACACGATGATGTGGTGTCCAAGCTCCACAAGGGCCGGTTGGTGATTTGTAGTCACGTGGTTCTTGTGAGGAAAACAAGGTGATGTGATGTCCAAGCTGCATTTTTGCCTGAGCATTTCCTCCTGTTGAGTCAGTTTTCCAAATTTAAGGTTATTCTTGACTTCTTTTGCCGCGATCCCTTAAGTCTTTGTTGTGGTTATGTTGACGGGGACCAAATTATAATACCTTCATCATGAACACACATTCAAGAGAAAAGTGTCTGTCGGTTCATGCAGGGAAGTGGCAACTGTCCTCAAGTGACTGGAGGTGCATGCAGAAAGACCCACAATACTCTGGTAACAAAACTAGGGTGTGTTGTTCTTGTTTCTTTCTGAATTGCTTGCTATGTGCACACGTGTCAGAAATAAGGTCTGATATTATTTTCCTGTTTCCCAGAGAAAATCATGAGTCATGAATATCAGTTTCTGATTGGAGTGTGTGTGTGTGAGAGAGTGTGTGTGTGTTTAGGTCAGAGATCTCTACAGCCTATCTTTTGGGGAGGCTCTTGTTGAACTGGGGACTCACTGATTGGTTCTGCACAGTGCTAGGGTTACAGGCCTATGTGAGCACGCTCAGCTTGGTGATGTGGAAGGCACACTCCAGTCTCCCTTCCTGGCTTGCTCAGCAGGTATTTTACAGATGGGGCCATCTCTCCAGCTCCCAGAACTTCTCTTCAGACTTGCTTCCACTTGTGATCCCAGCTAACTTTTTTCTCTTCTCACTTTCTTTGTCAACGGAGCTGCTAATAAGGAGTAAAACTGCCTGGCTTGACTCTCACCTTCTCCCCCAGCTAACTTGTCCTCTGCTAGAAGTGTTAATAAACAGTGAAACAAGCAAATGCCAGAAGGTAGGAGGGGAGAAAGAAATACACACAAGGCGACTAGATGTCTGAAGGCCTGCAAGGGAACCAGAGCTAACTGTTTGACGGTGGAGGTGATCAAAGGCAGGCGTTTCTCTGGAAATCACAGCTGCATTCTGTTAGTCTTAGGAAGAAAATTGGACCTTAACAAATCGATGGAGGTGCTACCTTTCTGTGCAAAGTGTCTAAATGATCATTAATGACTGAGAAGTGTCTTGTAGCAGTATTCTCATTTTTGACGGAAAACTCAAGATGGCACATGGAGTATATTGCTCCCAAGCTTTAGGAAATATTTTTGTCCTCAGTGTCTGGCAAATGCTCTGCCGTTGAACCGTGATCACTCCTGATGTTATACTTCTTAAATGTTACTTAATTTTGAGGGGAAATATCAATTATGTATTTCCTTTATTCTATCATATGTTTGTTGCTTCATGATTAATTCCATGTTATTTTACTGTTCTTTGTTTTATAACTCTGTTCTTTCTTTTTGGTGACAACCTTGACTTTCTTTTTTAAACCAACCAACCTCCCTTCCTTCATTTATTGAAAATAAATTTTTTAAATGTAATGTATTCTCATTTCAGGTTCCTTTTCTATAAACGCCTCCCAGATCCTCCGCACTTCACATCCACCCAAATCCACACCCTTTCTTTCTCGCTCTGATGAGAATACACAAAGACCTCAAAAAAAAAAAAAATACTAAAATAAAATAAGATGAAATAAAACCACATAAACCAGAATAGGACAAAATGTGGGAAGAAAGAGCCAAAGATAGTACAAGAAATACATAGAAAACTAATAAAAACAAAATTGTAAACCATAACATATAAGCCCAAGCTGTGAGGTTAAAAAAAAAAGCCCAGACAGCACTGTGAAACAAAACCCACTCCCAAAACAGCATTGTGTTGGCCATCTCCTGCTGGGCTTGGGCCACTGTGGAGGAAGCATCTGGGAGGGGGAGAGGGTGATGTATGGTGATAGCAGAATGCAGTCAGGACTCATCATAGTGCTCTGCTCCTTTAGCAGAACAATATTTGGGTTTTCCTAGGTCCATAGTCTGTCTAGTCTCAGGCCAACCTTGATTTTTTTGTTCCTTTGTTTTATTTTTTAAACTATTTTAAATTTTTTTTAA